>NC_085876.1:28101051-28169478 GCF_034702125.1 Engraulis encrasicolus | reverse complement strand
TATACAAACACAAAAGAATATTACTTAAGATTTACAAAAATAAATAAACTCAAACAATTCAATCTGATTGAGTAAGCAATCAAAGAACAAACAATAAATAAAGCTTTTAGCTCTTCACTGACTACTTTAGTCAATTGCAAACAGTTTCTGAACACACATCTTGCATGTGCTCATCATCATGATTGAAGTCCTTATAGCATTCACACAAGGTAAGTATTTTAGAAAAGTCAATCTCCTACCAGTTGCGCATGACCGTTGAACTTAGGATTTCTTAGAGTTTTTAGTTGGTTTCTTTGTTCAAGTGTTTGATTGGTTGTAGCAACAAACATTTCCTTTCCTTGTCTTCTGGGGCACAGGTTGGTCTGAAAGTAATATGGCCGACTTCCTGTTACCTGACGGGAAGTAGCAAACTCTGCTGGCTGTGACTGCGCACTGATTGTTTGTCTGCCCCCCGCAGGTCGGGATGAAGATAGGTGGATGGTCTGAGCATGAATGTTTCTGTACTTTTCTCTCTGTCGACGAATCACACACACACACACACACACACACACACACACACACACACACACACACACACACACACACACACACACACACACACATTGCTGTGCTGTGTTTAGTGTCTGCATAGCTATAGGTCCAGGTCCAATCCGTCAGCTTGGTGGCACCATCCTCTACTTCCGCCTCTGATCGATCAGATCGATGCCGCATGCAGCCTCCAGCTCCTCAAGCCAACTCCTCATCTGCATTGCTCTGTTTGGCACGCACACAAGTCTTCCACAAAGCCAAACATGCCATGAATGCAACAATATCTTTTTGTGCTTCCCTTCAAAACAAAAGTCCACTCAGCCAAAAGATTTATACAAACGGAAAGGGCTATGAATGCAAGAATGTGCTTCTCTCAAAAGTACAGGTACTAGGAGCACAGACGTACGGACAAGGAGTTCTACCCAGGGCCGCTGACAGACTTTTCTAGGCCCAGGACAAAGTCATCTGAATGGGCCTATCCAATTCTGGGTCCCCTATCTCCCTGGGCCCGGGACAACATACCCCTTTGTCCCCCCCTGTTGGCGGGCCTGTTTCTACCAACATGTACTGTTTCACCTTACATGTCAACTTCTTTTCACAATTTGTCTTCACAATGTGACCATTGACCTCCAAAACCCTACCATGACCTGTATATATGAGAATGTCTGCAAAAATAGTGCAAACACAATTCCAGCTGCAGTTGTGTTCCAGCCTGGCTATAGGGACTACAAACCTTTATCCATCTTCATCTGTAAAACCTCATGTATGAAATTATTTTTCAATGAGATTGGTTTGAGCCTGCTTGATCTAGTTTGAACCGGTTTGAAGCAGTCTGAAAAGGTCTGAACCAAATAAATTTGAACCGGTTTGGCCCAAAACATTTTGACCCAATGTGAACTAATTTGAGCCAGTTTGGTGCAATTTGAGCCAAAAAAGTTTGAACCACTTTGAAGTTATTACAGTTTGGAGCAGTTTTAAACAGTTTGAACCAAACCGGTTTGAACTAAAAGAGTTTGAACTACTTTTGACCACTTTGAACTGGTTTCATCCAGTCTGAACTGATTTTGACCAGTTTGAAGCAAAACGGTTTGAACCGGTTTGGACCAGACCAGTAAATATTAGATTAATGTCTGGTTAATATTCATAAAACGATCAAGTTTGTGAATGGGTGGAATCATTTTGAAAATAAATCACTAAACTGCACTGCATATACCTTTTAATAGATACGAGTGTTGTGATAGGCCACCGCTCATCTGTTTAGAAGTTGCAGGATTCAGTAGAAATTTCAGTATAAAAAGAAGGCAATCCGCACACTTCAGGTCTATTTTTGTGCAAAGAAACTTTACTTGACTTGCAAGCTTTCGGTCCTTAGACCTTCATCAGGCAGAGTGACTCTGCCTGATGAAGGTCTAAGGACCGAAAGCTTGCAAGTCAAGTAAAGTTTCTTTGCACAAAAATAGACCTGAAGTGTGCAGATTGTCTTCTTTTTATACTGATAGATACGAATGAAAATGATCGGAAAAAAATGTAAGCACTGAACTTCCCTCAATGGATTCAACTGCCGCCATGCCATAGGCTACTTGCCAATGCCAAAAATAAACAAACAAATAAATAAGTACACCACCATAGTCAGTTGACTTCCCTCTAAATTTGTAAGTCTTCTCCCAATTTTCCAACCATGATGAGATAAGATGGTGTGTTGTGCATGGGGCAAGGCTGCTTCCCGTTGCCCCAGCAACAAGTTACGTAGCAACCATGTCGACTAAACATCCAGTGCCTTGGCAGAGGTAGAACTAGATAGGGAGGGAATGAGTGAGCACTAAACGAGGCAGAAAACAACCCCGGGGTTTCCAACACCATTAGTTGTTCATTTAGTGGGAGGACGTGTCCAGTCACCTCAAGTAGTATTTCCACACATCTGTGCTCCTCGTTAACCTGCATGTCAATGAATTCCTGTTCACACAATGTGTAATTGCACAAACGTCATTATTAATTCAAGTATGCAGTGTGCAATACAGCGGGCCTACGCTTAAAAAAAAAACACCACCACTAATTTATACACTAGATTTAATGTTTCAACCAGTCACTAATAAATCTGCATGCAGCCTTATAAGGGATAACAATGTTTTAAAACAACTGAAAAATGTGCAGTGTTGTTCAATGGAACCACCTGGCTGACTGTGCTTATACAGTTGACCAGTCGATTTCAGGAGGCAGGTAGGTGGCTTTAACTAGCACAGACACAGACATCAGGGAAAATGTTAGCGGCTCAATGGGGGTCCGTTGTTGAGATAGTCGTCTTGTCTGGTGCCTGTGAAGAATACACTAGGCCCCAGTAGTAGGGCATCTGTCTGGGATCTAGTTAAGCAGCAGGAGCCTGATGACACTCTGCCAGCCCACCTGCCGAGCGAGCCCCTTGGGCTGGGTACCACTGGGAGGAAGGGAGGGGTGGGTGGTGTGTGGTGGTTAGTGGAGGGGGTAATGGGGTGGCGATGGGCAGCTGGCTCTGCCGCCAGGGTGGGTGGTGTTGGTCTGGCTGTCTGAGCCGGGAGGTTGGGCACTGGTTCCAGGTTGCAGAGTGTTAGATTTTTTTTGTGTGTCTTTTTCGACTTTATCTGATAGGACAGTGCGAAAGGTGGATAGGAAACGAATTGGGAGAGAGACCGGGAGGGTTCAGCAAAGGACCTGAGCCGGGAATCGAACCTGGGTTAGCCGCATGGCAGGCGAGTGCCCCACCGGTTGGCCCGGTAGGGCCAGGTTGGACAGTGTGGGGGGTGTGGGGGGTGGGGTAGGTACTGTATGGTAGTAGTCAGTGGTGTTCAGGGCCGTATGTGTGGCACTGCTGCCAGGGTGGATGGTAGGCTAGGGTAGGTGGGGGAGAGGGGAATTATGCCGTGTACAGACCAAGAGCGAACGAAGCGACGGAAGTCATTATTTCTCTATGGAGGGCACGCGACCAGCGCTACCAAAGCGAATTCGCCAGGAGCGAAGCTTCTTGAGCGACCAGAGCGAATTTTGACGATTAAACTCAAGCTAATCGTAGGCGAATTCGCTATGACGAGGTTCGGCGAAAACCAATTGGAGCGTTCATATCGACGAATATCCTAGGCTGTCAAGCCCGAGCCATTTTGTGATTAGCTAAATCAAACATGTCAATGCTGCGTCTGGAGCGAATACAGAGAATTCAAGGCGAACCTTCTTCTGCTACCCACACTACCAGGCAGCTCCGTTCGCTTTTGGTCGGTACACGGCGTTAAAAGTGGCGCGAGGCTGGGTAGTGATGATAGTGATTGAGGCTGGGTATGGTCACTGCTGCGATGCTGGGTGGTGGTGTTAGGGGCTGGGTATGGGCGCTATTGTGGGGTTGGGTAGGCTAGTGGTGGTGTTGATGTATGGTCACTACTGAGAGGCTAGGTGGTATGGGTGGTAGTGGTGTTTGGGGTATGGGCACTGTTGCGTGCCTGGGTGTTGGTGGTGGTGTTGGTAGTGTTGAGGGGTGGTGGTGGTAGTGGGTGCAGGAGCGGGTAGGAGGAGAGGGAGAAAAGGATCCCCTCCCTAATCCGACCCATTGTACTGCCTAATGTGATCAGCTGCACGCATGTCTCCCGAGTTTAGGGTGTGTGTGTGTGTGTGTGTGTAACAGATGAGCAGACAGACAGACAGTCAGACGGAGTGAACAGGGCTAAGGGGGTGACGCCCCTTTGAGACCCAAGCTGCTAGCAACCCCACAGCATCCTCTGTTCTCTGTCCTCTCTCTATCTCTCTCAATCTCTACCTCCCTCCTCTCTACCCCAAATCCCTTTTTTCCTCTTTCCTGACCTCTATGATAACCCGCCCAAACAGTAGCTACAGCAATGTCTGCTAATACGTACATTTGTAACTTCTCCATTCACCTCCCTCTCGTGTTGTTGTCATAAATATGATCAACTTAATAACTATTATCAACTTAATCAACTCGTCAATTATTATCGTAGGATTGGCTTGCATAACTGTTACATATTTTCAAGTGTTTTTAATTTAAACCCGTGACTTCCCAAACTACAAACATCATATTCTTTGTACCCCTGAACAAAAATGGCTCCTTCCTCCCCTCCTCCTGATGGATAAAGATAAACAAGTGGCGTTGGTTTGTATTACTAGGGCACAGGCGCCACCTGGTGTTCATAGATGTAACCACATGATTACATCACACTTTGGCCTTCATAGTTCAATGCTGATTGCAATGGAAAACATGCATGAAGTGCCCGGAGCCGAAATGTACGCATGACAACACTTGCAATGATTTCCTCTGAAGCATGGTGGTCATTTTACACAGATGGACGTATGAGAATAAGAAATGAAAAAGGCGGCATGTGACTGTCCAGCCATACTTACAAAATACATGGGTACTTAAGCAAAAGTATTTTGTGCAAAGAGTGAATGGTGTGCTTTTACATGGAGCCTGTGGGCACTTGATTCATGTGATTTTGTTCACTGGTACAGTATGTGTGGATGTGGTTGGACATATTCATCACTCATATATCTGTGTATCCCCAATAAACCAATACTCATAGAACTCACTTTTACTTGATTGGCTTGATTTGGACTCAGAACTCTGTTTCTTTGTGTTCACATCCTATGTTTCCTGTTTCTTGTCTGTGATGCGGCCAATGTGCTTTTGTTTATTTTTTAGTAGTGATGGGCAAATTAAGTTTTGCTGCAGCTCTGAACCATCTAGGCACATTGTTTCAAAAAATGGATTAGTACTTGAAACTTAAGTGACAGTGACATCTGTTGGTGAAAAGCCAAGGCTGCAACCAACATGGGCTATGTCAAAGAAAATGGAATATTGTACAAGAACGACCACTAGCTGGTGTGGCCAGGAGTGGCACTGCAGCTATGTTATCACAGCCAAGTAAATAATGAATGGGTGCCAATGGGGCTGTACGCTTCTCATAGAACTATCTGCCCGTGTGATTTTTTCCCTGGAAACAATGGAGTCGCGTTCGATAGATATGAGTAAGTGAAAGCATTTGCCGACACGTTTGCATCTTGTCAAGTGTTAGATTCGTGAAAATGACCCTTATTTCAACTATAGCAATGACATAACACGTGACAATCGACTTTACGGCACTATGCCATTAGCTTTGTAGTTTTAAGTCTGACTTCAGATGTCGATGTGTTTAAAGTTATGTTAGGATTGTTGCGGACACCTGTTATTTATTGCATTTAAGGTGGTGGAAAAGCGGCATGTGTACATGGGGTAAAGGAAATGACTGCGCTCATCCTTAAGAATTTGGGCACCTTCAATTAAGGGGTCTGACACACCAAGGCGGTAAAGCGTCGCGGAACGGCCACGTTTTTTACCGGCGTCGGTGAAAATACATTGAAACCTATCTGTCCTTACACACCAACCGGCGGTAGTCGGGCGTCAGCGGCGCAGGAGCCGGCTCCGCGCCGCGCTGCATTTGGAAAATAGAACTCGAGCGTATTTTTCACGCCGGCGACCGGCGGTGTCTCATTCAAATGAATGGCAAAGTAGCATGCTAGCTTTGGCTGTGGCTAGGGTTTTGAATAGGACTGGCCGCGCACACCGACGCTGTCAGTGTGCAAGGCAGAGAAAAGCACGCCGGCCAAAACTAAGCAGAAAGACCGCGTCCGTCCTGCGACCGTTCCGTTCCGCCTTGGTATGTTTTGGCCCTAACATGTTGGACGGCGGTGGGGGGTTTTGAGGTGTGTGCCCGTAGATGTCTCTGCTAGGATCAGTCAGAGTACGTCTCTCATCAGCTCTGGTCGTGAATGGGGCACCTAAGTCACGCCCTCTACTTCCTGGTTCATGGGGCAGAGGGAGTCAAAAAATAATTACTGGGCTTGAAATGAGTGGTTTTTCGACAACAATCCAAACCTTGGACCTCCACTTATGCACCACAAGTCCAACACGACTCGCCTCGTTCACTTCCATTCAATTTTTAGCAACTGTCTGCCCCATGAACCAGGAAGTAGAGGGCGTGACTTAGGTGCCCCATAGTCGCAGAGATTCCACAGCCAGCAGGTATTAGCCGAATGCTAGCATGTTGCAGGACAAAAGTAACACGTCTTTGGGAGAACAAAGCCATGTCAGGAACCTTTAATTTCACTTCTAATACAACTTCCATGATAAGGTACAGAATGTGCACACATCTTTACAAACCAGAGAACAGAACCGTCACAAATCCCTGCTGAGCCATTTAGCCCAATAGGCTCCCATTCATCTTTTACTTGGCTGCGTTCGCCAACGGGGCTATAATGGGAGCCAATGAGAGATGCCTATCTCATAGCTTAGAGAATTTCTGGCTATAGGCATGAACGGCCGAGTATTTTGCTCGTAAATGTGCGTTACGCCCCTTTATGGGGGAAATCAAACTGAATGTCTCATCAAGTTACCTGCTACATCAGCTGGCCTAAATTAACACAGTCCATGCTTCAGCCACGGCTGTTTGGCTATATTATTTGAACAGCCGGCAACACAACACGTTTTTGGTATGTTGTGCGTGAACAACGCTGGTCTACAGGTCCTTATCTTTCGTTTATTAAACCCCAACACCACAATTGACCTGGATTGGCTGTTTCCCCCCCACAAATGGTCGTAACCAAAGAAACTCGACACAGAAGAACAATTTCTCGGGGGTAAATGCATTGTCCTCGGTGTGGTACGGGGGCGCTGCCTGAGGACACGAGTGGATGGAAAATGAACTCCCTTGCGCATGGTCATTGGTCAATGGGTGCGATGGATACAATTTCCGTACCTCCTTGCGCATGGTATGTGGGGGCGATTCCATGATGGATAATTTGCGGCCAAATTAACTGCAGCTGTTGGTCAGCAGTAATTGCTGGGGATAATTAAGGACAGCTGACAAACATTCACATTGACCTGTTCCACACTCCGTCCCTCGCGAAGTGGCATTGCATGCTTACCTGATGCTTACAATACTGACCGTAGAAGAAGAATAACATTTCCGTACTCCCCTCGCCATCATTTTGTACTATGCTGTTATGACATCAGTAAGCCCTAATGTCTCTACGCTCCTTGGTCGTAACGCACAAAAAACGTGGAAAACGAGTATATGGACTGTGGCAGGAGGTGAGGCACGCCCGTTTGCTCTATTTCTCTATATACTCACATTACGCCACTACATTAGGAACACCTGTTACAACTGTTCATTGATGCAAATTTCCGATCAGCCAATCACATGGTGGCAACTCAATATATTTGTGCATGTAGACATGGTCGAGATAGAGTTCAAACCAAGCATTATAATGCGGAAGAACGGTTATTTAAATGACTTTTAACATGGCATGGCTGTGGGTGCCGAAGGGCCTGATTTGAGAATGTCAGAAATTGCTGATATTCACGCACAACCATCTCTAGGGTTTACAAAGAATTGTACAAAAAAATAAATAATAATAATGCAGTGAGAAGCGATTCTGTGGGCAAAAATGGCTTGTTGATGGCAGAGGTCAGAGGAGAATAGCCATACTGGTTTGAGTTGATACAAAGGCAACATTAAGTAAAAAAAACCCACTCATTACAACCGAGGTATGCATAAGAGAATCCCTGATTACACAGCACATCAAATCTTGAGGCAAATGGGCTATAGCTGCAGAAAACCACATTTGGTGCCACTCCTGTCAGCTAAGAACACGAAAATGAGGCAACAATTTACAGAGACTCACCATAAACGGCACTAGAGGATCGGAAAAATGTTGCCTGGTCTAATGAGTCTTGATATCTACTGCAACACTCAGGTAGAATGGTCCGAATTTGGCGTCAACAGCATGAAAACATGGGTCAACCCTGCTTTACATCAACATTTCAGGCTGGGGATATAATGGCATAAGGACATTTTCTTAGCACAATTTGGGCCAATTAGTACCAATTTATCTTTGTTGGAATGCCACAGCCTACCCAAGTTTTGTTGTAGGCAGTTCAGGCAGTTCTGAAGGCAAAAGGGGGTCCAACCCAGCATTAGAGAGGTGTTCCTAATGGAGTGGCCGGTGAGTGTATATACCTATACATACGGTACCTATACATATATATAGTTATAGTTATTGCTTTTTACAATTAAAGGGTCATGTAGGCCTATTGTGTCTCATGTTTGGGAGAGAACTTGGGGAAAGCATGTGATTTGTGTGTATATTTGGGGATTGTGGGGAAAGACAATTTGGTGACACTGTGCTATTATGATTTATTTGTAAAAAAAATAAATAAAAATAAAATAAAAGAGCATGTGTTTTGTGTGTTACTGTGTTTGGGAGAAAGCTTGGGAAACAGAAGTGATTTTGTGTAAAGTTGGGGAGAAAGGCCAGGTGGGTGATTTTGTAACTGAAATTGTGGACTCAGACATTTTTATTCAGAAACATTATTTTCTCCACTGTTTTGGGATTCAGATGATTACTTTGATACAATTATTCCACATTTGGAAGGAACGGATTTCTATGATTGGCCCAGTAGACCAGAGGGTCATCTGATCTGGCCAGTGGTGGATCGTTCATATATCGCTGGACCTCCATTGCAACATCCACAGCAGAATTTCTGACCATTCTCGCCTCCGACACATCTCGGTCCAGGCTTTCCCAAAGGTTAATGTCTGAAATACAAACATCACAGAAATGAGTAGGCTACTACATGTCATTTTGTATAAATTAAAGTACTAACGTCAGTTCTGGCCAGGCCATGGTAGTCAAGAAGCTTGCCGCCCTCCCCTTCATCTAATTCATTCCTAATTGATCCAGGTGCATTCCCTCAGCTGATAATCTTTCTTCCCTAGCGATTGGCCACACAGCTTCGGCACGCCTTTTAAATTCTATCCACTTCCTCTCAACTGTATGCTGCTCGGTTTTTGCTACCCACCGTCTTCCCTGCTCCACCTTGTCATGTATGATGTGGCATATTCTCTTGTCATGTCGCTTGGCTCTGTTCATGGGGGGTTATCTCTCGCCCTGTCCTGCTGGGGTGAGAATTCCCTAAACTGCTGCTGCCCCCTGACTAAATGCTTTTCCATGCTGCTCATGGAAATAGGGGGGTTCCTCCGAACAGAGCTATACCGCCAAATGTAATTCATAATTTAAATAAAAGACATTTAATTTATATTCTTCCCTTGTGTTTCTTGACTGAAATGGTTCTGACATAACTGTTTTAATGTTCTCAACATTACCTGTAGCTGAGGGAATCTCAACATTTTCAGGAGGTGGAGCAGATGAGAAGGGTTGTTTTTCAGTGGCAGTGGGTTGGTTGAAAAGCTGGGAACATTGAGTAGTGATACGTTTTATTGCAGCTTGTGCATTTGATTGACTGTAAAATCCTATTGATTTGAAGCGGGGATCGAGCAGTGTAGAGTGGGTCAGTGCAGTCTGTTTTTTTCCTATGGAGTCGACTTTGTTCTGCATCATGATGATTAGATTTTCGCCCAATTTATTTGCTGTAGGGTGTGTGGTTTTCCCCATGATGTCAAATGGGTACAGCATAAGCATCTTGGTCATTGGGTTGATTTTTGATCCAGACACTTGTTTTTTCTTCGGACAGCTCTACTGTGGCCTGGTAGAAGGGGGCAAGCAATTTCAGACAGGCTGTTATTGTGTCAAAGTCCTGGGAGGACAAGGGCCTCACGTCAGTCCTCAGGCTGGGAAGGGCTGCTCCCACTGTCTACCTCTCACCGAAAAGACGCTGCAGCATGGAGTAGGCGCTATTCCAGCGGGTGTCCACCTCCTGGACCAGCTTGTGCACTAGCCGCTGCATTTGCTCCTGCACTTCCTTAAGCTGTTGCTTGGCTGTGGTGCTGGATTTAAAAAATGCCATCATCTTCCTGGCCCTAGAGAAGAGTAGAGTTGTTTTCTGATTAAAAAGGAAATGAACGAGTCTGCAGAGCCTACACATAATACCCATTACCAGACAGCCATATAGCTCATCATTCAAAGGACATTACACAGATCAAGCCTATGCATATCTACACACCTTGTTCTGATATCGGCCAGGTCAGGAGTGGCATCTAGGTTCTTCTTCACCACTAGATTGAGGGCATGTGCAAAGCAAACCACATGGCGCACTTTAAGATTGCGGATGGATGCAACCATATTGGCCCCAGCATCTGTGACCATCGAGGTGACCTTCCCATCAATCTCCCACTCTGCCATTAGTACCCTCTTTGCAGAAGCAATGTTGTCAGCAGTATGGGAGAGGGGGAAAGGCACACACCTAAAAGTATAAAAACATCATTAAGTGTCATGAAAGGCGATAGGCCCTACTGTATATGAAACATATGTATACGTAGGCCTATATGTTATTGTTTTCATTATTTATTTCAGATGTTACGAGCAGAAACAACAAACTTTAAGAAAAAATACACAAAAAATAAAAAACAAAAGACAATTATTACCAGCAAAGGGGAAAATAAACCAGCTTTAACCCCGTAAGTACATTGGAAAAGCAATGGGATGAAGCATAGCTTTTTAAACTCCCACCCCTATAACTTCAAATTAAAACACAGATGGTGTTCTACGCACCTCAACTATGATGCAGGTTTTTCATCCATAGTCACAAAACAAACTAAAAAACAAAAGAAACAACAACAAAAAGCAACAACCATTGTATCACAACATACGTTCATGTATATAACGTTGGAATACAGACTGTTTATACATTTTCTTAAAATTGATGCATACTTTGGAATTTTTTAGCAGCACATTCAAAGCAGTCCACAGTCTTACTCCACAAACTGAAACACAGAAACTTTGCATGGTTGTTCTGTTCCTAATCCTTTTAAAGTTATATAGTCTTCTTAAATTGTAGTGCACATCTTCTAACTTAAACAATTGTTGAATATTTTTGGGCAACTTATTATTTTTTGCTTTGTACCTGAGTTGCAGTTTGGTAGTGTACAATATCAACAAATTTTAAAATCTTTGACATCAAAAATAAAGAACGAGTATGGTCCACATATCCTACTTTGTGAATAACACGTATTGCTCTTTTTTGAATAACAATTATAGAATAATATGAACTTTTATAATTATTGCCCCAGACTTCCACACAGTAAGTCAAGTAAGGAAGAACTAAAGAACAATACAGAATTGTTTTCGCTTTATTTATTACTGAAATACTTGCTATTTTACTATGTATGTATTTGATATGTGGCTTCCAGTTTATTTATTTTTTGCATCATCCATTATTACCCCAAGGAATTTTGTTTTAGAAACTCTTTCAATAATCACTCCTTCCATTAAGGTGCTGTTTCCTATTTTATATATGGATATTTTTTTCTCCTGGTTGCATTGGTTTTGGCCTTCCGTTTCCACGTAGCAGATATTTAAAATCCAGGTATAAAAAGCAGGAGAAAAAAATATCCTCTTTAGGGCAGTGTTTCCCAACCTTTTTTGTCTGATGTACCCCCTAAGCCTTTTCGTTGTTCCATGAGTACCCCCTAACTCAAGTTTTACATCACTTTTTCTATTGCAGTTTGACCATGCGTTTGTTAAAATGACATTTTTCCAAGTACCCCCTACAGTGTGCTCGCGTACCCCTAGTGGTACACGTACCCCTGGTTGGGAAAGACTGGTTTAGGGGGCTGAAACGCATTTGTTACAATGGAGGATTTATTTTTATCCACATGTTGCGTTTACACCTCAACAGGAGAAAAAAAATACCCTGTTAAAAAAAATATCCTGCTACGTGGAAACAGCACCTGAAATACAAGCCTCCGTATCCCTTGTAAAGTTCCCAAACAACATAAATATTGTCTTTAAGTTTAATGATATTTTTTTAATAATCAAACCACACTTTGAACTTGCCCACTTAATTCGTAATGTCATCTTGTAACTTCCTCAGATTACCCCTGAACAAAAAATATTTGTGTCATCAGCAAAAAGCACCATTTTCAACTTAGACACTTTGCACATATTAATGTACAAAATAAATAATTTTGGGCCCAACACCGATCCTTGTGGGACCCCACACACATCTATTGTTGCCTTCACCAGCTCGGGACCTCTCGAGACAGCTGACGACACGGCTCACATGACAATCGAGTTCTGGAGTTTGGCGCATGAACGCCACTGATCCCGGAACAATCGGGATTCATGCGTGTTTTGTTTTGGTTCTCTTTTCTTTTTTTCACCTCACCTTGAGCCTTCACACCCACGACATATCATTTTAGCTTAAGTGGGCTATATCAAACAGTCAGAGACCAGCAGTAGCCTACTGACATATGTTCATCTGCAATTGAATGACATCAACTGGTGTTGTTGATAGTGATTACAAGATGATATTTTAGCATTTATGATACTGTTTACATGCTAGCTCCAGGCATGGGTGCCATGTTGATGATGCGTGTGTCGTCATACAAAACATAAGCTCAGGAACTCGTTGTTCTATACTTCCGCCTGAGATCAACCTCGATAATTATCGATCTGACATTGCGTCACCAAATCTTCACGCCCACTTTCCCGAGGTTTTAGGTCGGCTTTCTTGGGATTCTCGACTTTTTGAACGAGGTAAAAATCCTAAGATAAGTAACACTCCCCCAGCTTTACAAATTGGCGCCTCCTACTTAAATAGCTTTTAACCAAGTCCAATACCACTCCCCTAATACCATACTTTTCTAGCTTAGTAATGAGTAGTTCGTGATTTATGGTGGCAAATGCTTTTCATTATTGTTATTTCATAATAATAATAATAATACCCAATAGAACTGTGGCCACCTTTGTGCCATCCACAAAGTGGCAGGTGACAGACAGATATGCCTCCATATTAATGGAGGTCCACATACCGGATGTCAGGCTTACAGCCTGGACATTCAGCATGGCAGCCTTGATCTTGTTTTTTTCCTCCTCATATTTGTGTTCCACCATGGTCTTCAGGGAATGCCTGGATGGCAAGATGTATGTGGGATCCAGCAGGGAAACAAATCTTTTAAAACCACTATCCTCTACAATTGAAAAGGGCTGTAAGTCTTTCACTCTTAGATGAACCAGCGTCTCATCCAATTCTTGTCTTTGACATAAAACTAATTAAGTCATGGAATTAAATAATGTATAGGCCCACATTTATGTGTAATAAAATGGCAAACTTACCACTGCTTGGGTTACCCTCATTTACAGCACCTTTGTGTTTGGCTGTGAAGTGCCTATTCATGGACGAGGTGTTCCCATGATATTTCAAGTCAGTTGTGCACACCAAATATCTCACCTGTGCAGAGAATTTTATTGATGTTATCATAATCTGTAGGCCTAAATAAAATAGCATACAGCTACGTGATAAAGTAAATCGGGTATAGATAGATAGATAGATAGAACCATGGTGTGCCTAAATGGTTGAGAGCTTCAACAAAACTTCATTTGCCCATTACTACTCATTGCTGTCTTGTCATTGCCATCACCTGTTCTTGTTATCTACCTCGTTAGTCTGCCAGCCCTTTGTCGTAGTGATGGCAGCCTGGCAGAGAGCGCCAGAACGTGTTTTAATCCATCAACAGCAAAAACCATAAAACCACTGTTCCGAAGTTTGCTTTAGTACTGGAAAAGCCACGTGATAGATTACGTATGAAGCCGTAAACTGATTCAGTTTTCCGAAAGCAACTGCAGTGTTTTGCGCTGCCGCACGAACCAGCGAGCGTACTCATGCGTTTGGCCCGTTGCAGAGCCGTTTGCCATGTTGCAGTGTAGAGAATAGAGATAGACAAGTAGACAACAGCATTATAATTCATGAACATACCAAAGGATAAGACAATGTTCAGCAACATTTTATTCTGATCGTCCAAAATAACAGTAGCCTAATAATAATAAATAAATAGATGTGGCGCATCGTTTTATGCCTGTAATGTCGTCTACCTCAACTGCCTCATCAGTAGGATTAATCTAAAATGTCAAATGTCTGCAAGTTAGTTTGCAAAAGAGCTCAGTCCAATATTTATGGAACAATGTTGCAGATGATGAGTATGAGCTCAGTCAAATATTTATGGAACAATGTCGCAGATGATGAGGGGATATCATTTCATCTTGTTCAATTGGGCCTATTAAATTGCATACATAGCTTTTCATCAGAAGAGGGCCCTGTTATTGAAACTTCAAGTACTAAGTCAATTTTTGAAACCATATGCCTAAATGGATCAGAGCTTCAACAAAACTTCATCTGCCCATTACTACTCATTGCTGTCTTGTCATTGCCATCACCTGTTCTTGTTATCTACCTCGTTAGTCTGCCAGCCCTTTGTCATGTGTTGTTCATTGTCTGTTTGTCTCCACGTTGTGATTCCACCTGCACCGTATTGTGCCCTGCCATATCCTGTGTCGTTTTGTAATTAGCCCCTGTGTATTTAAGCCCTTTGTTTTCTTTGCCCTATGTGGTGTAATTTTGTTTTGCGCTGTCGCCTGTGCGCAGAGGCGCATCTTGCCACCAGGCAAGGCAGGCAGCCGCTTGGGGCCCCCAAGCCCCTAGATAGTGAATAACAGCCCACACTTTATTTTGGTTCAAATGTTCATTCTTTTGCATTTTTGCTTCGGGCCCCATCTGATCCTAGAATTGCCTCTGCGTGTGCGTGAATTCCTGTCAATCGTTTGAGTGTGTTCCAATTTGAGGAAATTGAGGCTTTCTGAATCCGTAATGCTGTCATACCAATTGTATTGAGAAAAAAAGGCTCATTGAAGACTCTATGATAACCTCTGTTGTCAACTATGAGTTGCAGTTGTCTAGTCTTTCATTAAGTACAACTCTCACATTGGGGTGAAAGACTAATAATGTGAACAAATAGAATTTGAAAAAAATATTGCTTCTTGTATGAAAACAAATTATGTCATTCACTGGGAATGGAGTGGGGAAACATGAACTGTTGATTAAGACAACCCAGATGTTAAAAACACAATTTCCCCCGACAGGTTCTGAATGATAAAGAGGACACAGCTGTTACACATACGATTCTTTTATTTTCTTCTTTTAGAGCTCTGTTCAATAAGTGCAGGTAGTTCACTTGGTAGTATATATATATATATATACAGTGCCCTCCATAATTATTGGCACCCCTGGTTGAGATGTGTTAAAAGCCTTAAAATAAATTCAGTGTTTATTGCAGAAGAATACTGTCACACTGAAAATTTCAGGAAAATGTAGCCTTCAACTCAAATGAATTGTAAAAAAATCCCTGACTAAAAAATAATTATTTTTCATTAAATCACCTGTTCCACAATTATTGGCACCCTTAACAATTCCCAGGAAATAAATATAATTGAAGCATTTCTGTCATTTCTACAGTAGTTTACAAAGTTAACCAGAGTATGTAGGAACATTTAATTAGTAATTCATCACTTCCTGTTTCCCTGGGGTATAACTATGACGTGACACCGAGGCCATTTCTCTTATCCACTCTTAAACATGGGAAAGACAAAGGAACACAGCATACAAGTGAGGCAGATGTGCGTCGACCTTCACAGGTCAGGCAGAGGCTACAAGAAGATTGCCACTCAACTGCAGCTGCCCATCTACTGTGAGAGGAATAATTAAGAAGTTCAAAACAACTGGAACAGTGGTAAACAAGCCTGGACGAGGACCCAAGTTTATTTTGCCACCACACACAGTGAGGAGGATGGTAAGAGAAATCAAAATATCTCCAAAGCTCACTGTTACAGAATTACAACAAATGGTAGCATCCTGGGGTCACAAAGTCTCCAAATCAACCATCAGGCACTGTCTACACGCCAACTTGTTTGGGAGGCATGCACGGAGAAAACCTTTCCTCACTCACAGTCATAAACGCAAACGTCTGGAGTTCGCCCAGCGGTATTGGGGCTTCAACTGGGACCGTGTGCTTTGGTCAGATGAGACCAAGATTGAGCTTTTTGACAACAAACACTCTAAGTGGGTCTGGCGTGCCACGAAAGATGCGCATGCTGAAAAGCACCTCATACCCACTGTGAAGTATGGGGGTGGGTCAGTGATGCTGTGGGGCTGTTTCGCTTCCAAAGGCCCTGGGAAGCTTGTTAGGGTGCATGCCATCATTAATGCTTTGAAATACCAGGACATTTTAAATCAAAATCTGTTGCCCTCTGCCAAAAAGCTGAAGATGGGTCGTCACTGGGTCTTTCAGCAAGACAATGACCCTAAACATATGGCCAAATCTACACAGAAATGGTTAACCAGACACAAAATCAAGCTCCTCCCATGGCCATCTCAGTCCCCAGACCTCAACCCCATTGAGAACCTGTGGGGTGAGCTGAAGAGGAGAGTACAGAGGAGAGGACGCAGGTCTCTGGATGATTTAGAGAGATTCTGCAAAGAGGAATGGATGAAGATCCCTCTTTCTGTCTTTTCCCATCTTGTGAAACATTATAGGAGAAGATTAGGTGCTGTTTTGTTGGCAAACTGGGGTTGTACAAAATATTAACAACAGATGAAGAGTTCAGATGCAAAACCCTCTAACTCCATTTCTGAAGACCTGCACTTCTATATTTTTAGAGAACCCCATTGTTGGTTTGGTTTACAGTCATGTACTTGATAATACATATAAATAGTTATATTACCTAAATAAAATAACAAAATATGCGATTTTGACAGCTTTGTATTAAATACAAATGAATTAAGATTATTTTCTGAAATGGCACTTAAGGGGTTTTGCATCTGAACTCTTCAGATGTNCTAATAATTGTGACACACATTATTTGATGTAAAATAATTATTTCTTTATGTGGGATTTTTTCCCCACTGAATAAATGCACTTGTATTGAAGGTAGGATTTTTCTCTTTTTTTCCATTAAGGTCCCATATTATTTAGAGAAAAATAATAATAATTGGAAGCTAAAAAACACATCTCAACCAGGGGTGCCAATAATAATGGAGGGCACTGTATATATATATATATATATATATATATATATATATATATATACACACTTCAAACGGTGAGGTATAACATCAACTGAATCAAAGGCCATGTGATTACTGTGCAACCATGAGTAGGCTGAAGTATGAGTATATACTACCGCATGGCTGTCCAAAAAAACCCACCACAAGTCCCATCAAAATGTATATTCATTAACCTGTTCCTGCGCCATCCCTTGAATAATTCCCAAGCAAGCATTCAGTACCGGTAATAACAACATCATATTATTATAACTAACCTGTTCTTCAACTGTGAATTTCTTGAATTGTTTTTAAAAGGTATATGTATATCTTACATTCCCCTTCAATTCCCCCTGGCCTGCCAGGCACCAGAAATCCCTCTTTAACCGTTAGGTCCAATCGAGTCACAGTCACAGCAAGTGGCCAGGCTAACACTGTAGGGGTATTGGACAACAGGGTCAGGACCATGTAGGGGAATATGGGCCAGCTACCAAAAAACAGGAGGCATAAATTATGTTTGGGTAAGCAGGGATGTCTATACTGGATATGATAAATTATCACAAATTGTATTACATTACCTACTCAAGCTGAGCTCCTGACAGAGGTCTACCCCAGCACTGACCTCATGCTGGATAAAGGTGTTGGTCTTTCCTTCTCTGATAACACCAAGAAAACTGTGAAGATGTTTTTGCTCTATATTGAATGCACTTCAAATGTCTATATATTTACAACCAAGAATTTATTTTTATTTAAAGAAAAGATTTGAAAAGAGTTCCTCATGAAAAGACAGAGGTGGATGCTAAGAAGCACTCGTTGAAATTGTGTCCCTGTGGCCGAAGAGCTCTAGTTTAGTCTCATCAGACCATAAGACACGCTTCCAGTATGACTGATCTTTCTCCAGGTTGTCCCGAGCATACTGAAGTCTTGCTTGAAGGTGCCTCTTCTTCAAAAGTGGGGTTTTTCTTGGTCTGCACCAAAGAAACTCAACAGAAGAACAATAGGCGCGTACGAGTTTGTTGCGAGCGTCGATGTTGCGAAAGGCACGTGAGCGAGAACTTGTTGTCACGATGTGGGTGTTATTAAATACAGCGCATTTACAGTCGGCCACAAATATGAACGAGACTATGAGCTCGCACCGGTTTGCTCTACTAACACACTACGTGTGAGGAGTGGGGGGACAGGCAGTGAGGAGGAGCTGAAGTGGGGACCTGCGCAAACTTGTGTAGAGGTGTGAGACAAGACCCATATACACACGTGAGTAGAGGTGCTTAACTCGAATCTTTGAGGCGTCCGGATTGATTGGATCATTCCAAGGAGGGTATCCGGATTAGACGGATCAATCGGATCACACGGATCACTTATTTAAAATAAATAAAAATAAATAAAAATAATGTATTTTTTAAAACGTTTCTGCCGTTAAGTAGCTATGCGCCTCGCCTTTGTTGTTCCATTTATCAATAAATCAAAGAGTAAGACAGTTTGATCAACAAAACTCACTTTATGAATGTAACAGTTCCTAAACTCATGCTGCGATCCGACCCACCTGGGTCTCCTCACTAAACATGCAACCACAACTCGAACAGCCTTTGGCAGCAGTGAAACGGCATGTTCCTGATTTTGCAATAAATAATGTGTGTGTTTGTATTTAAGACTAAAAGTCAAACATTTGGGAGCAGAAGTCTAGTTGAGCAGGGACAGTCAGGAGGCGAGCAGCAGATGACCACTCGCTTCCGCTGCCGAGTTGCCTTGCGACTCACACACTCGTGGCAAAAACGAAACTTAAGCGATTGATCCGATCCGTAGGGGATCCGCTGCTACCAACAACTCAGTCAGGATTCGTCTCACCGAGTCGCCGAGGGCGCCGCTGCTGAGTGACTCGGACGAGGGGAGTGACGGCAGCAGTGGCTTTAAAGACTGTAGCCTACGCTGTAACGCAGTGAGTGATCGAGTCACGTCTGTAGACTATAATTTCCCTAAGAGTAGCCTACAGACTGAGATGTTAAAGCGTTGGCAGAGCACTATTAACATTAAAATGTAGACCTCAACAGAGTCAGAAGCACACGCATAGGGAGCGGGGATCCGCGACTCAAACACTCAACATAGGCTGGACGGATCAAACAGGCTCGATGAATGACGAGGCGGGAGTTGGTTCAGTTTTACTCAGTGAGTGTTCGTGACTGAACAGCATACTAGGGAGATTAGAGAATGGCTGTTGTAGTCAACTAAAGAGGATATATTCCGGTTTCACAATTTCTCGCGCTGTAACTGCCATTTTGTTGACATATTAATGAAATGCCGTCTGACCCGCCTTTGGCGGGTCAATGCACGACAGCCATCCGGTCTGTTCGGATGAGGTCTTTACCCGGCTCTCCAACCGGATCCTCCGGGTTTTATATCATCTCTAGTTGTTGACCAACCAGTTCATGGGCGCGTGATCTCGGAGGCAGTCCGCAGACGAGCGTTGAAGGGGATAAGCAACTGCAGAGGTTGCAAGATCTGACTGCAGTCGCATGCATCCCGCGATAGTTTGACACCATGTGACATGTCACCTCGTCAACGCAACATTGACGAAATTTCGAAGTTTGACAGGAAATCTAACCGTCATGCAGCATTTTCATCCAGGGTGCATTGCTGTCTACATGCGCATGTATGTGTTGACGTGAACTCAATCGCACCTAGTCTCTAGGGGGGAAATGCATTGGCCACGGTGTAGTACGGGGGCGTTGCCACAGGACACGAGTGGATGGGAAATTAACTCCCTTGCGCGTGGTCATTGGTCAGTGGGTGCGATGGATACAATCTCCGTACTCCCTTGCGCATGGGCAGTGGAGGCGACAGGATGATGGATAATTTGTGGCCAAATTAACAGCAGCTGTTGGTCAGCAGTAATTGCTGGGGGTAATTAAGGACAGCTGACAAACATTCACGCTGTCCTATGACCTGTTCCACAAACCGACCCTCGCGGAAGTGTCATTGCATGCTTCCCTGATGCTTCCAATACTGACCGTAGAAGAAGAATAACATTTCCGTACTCCCCTCGCCATCATTTCGTACTACGCTGTTATGACGTGAGTAAGCCCTCTTGTCTCAAGCCTCTTTGGTCTGCACCAAGGAGAGATAGATAGATAGAAGGGTTTAATTACAGTGTCTACAGTCAGTATTGAGGCATCAAAGTAATGTGCAATGCCACTACGGCCAGGGTTGGAGTGTGGAACAGTTATAGGACGCCGACGCCAAGAATGCTAGCCAGCTGTCCTTAATTATCCCCTGCAATTACTGCGGACTGACAGCTGCAGTTAATTTGGCCTGGTATTATAAGGTGCCCAACCACAGACCTGTAAAGGTCTGTATGCCCGACACTAAACTCGCGCACCCACCAATCATCATGAGCGAAGTGGATGTCGGTAATGAGAAAATTTGTGAAAAAAGGCAACGAGGAAGTGCCTTGCTAATCGGCAAAGCTAACCAGCCAAATCCTGACCCCCTGGTCGCACTGACCATGCGCACAGGAGTTAATGTTCCATCCACTCTTGTCCTCACGCTGTATTCACACCAACGGCGTGGACATCCACAGTACGTCCACAGAACGTGTCCGTTATCAGTCCGAAACTGTTAGAATACATGAAAACAAATCATGCCTTGCACACAGGAGCGCGGTGTAAGCGTGGCGCATGTCCGTCCCGCCTGGACATGTCTGCGTTGCTCTGCGTTGCTCCTTGAAAATAGAACTCGAGTCCCTGTGTGCATGTACCGTCAGGCCACCTCCCCGTACAACACTGTGGCCAATGCATCCCCCCCCGAGGGAATGTTCTTATGTATACTTTCTTTGCCCACAGCATATTTTGAGGGCCTGATTGTGGACTAAATCGAGTTGCTTCAGAGTCGTCTCAGCAACTGCCCCATACACCATAATGAAACACTGATCTTATCATTCCTGTATAGACGGTTTGTAGTGCTGACCTACACGCTCCCCAATCCACCCCACATAGACATCTCATCACATTCAATACCCTTTCGCATTTCTCAACCATCTTGTTAACGTGTACTCCCCATGCCGTTGTCGGTCAAATCATACCCCCAGGTACTTGAATGAGTCAACCCTTTCTACTACATTACCAGCCAACCTCAGCTCGAACTCTGCACTTTTCCTTTTCGCGTGAATAAGATGCATTTTGTATCACCTTCTGATATGCGGAAACCCTACTGTACCGCCCAATCTTGCACTATGTTTAGTGCCTACTGCATTTCCTTTGTTAAATATGCAATATTTCTTCCCCTCTTCCAGAATGCCCCATCGTCTGCAAACAGTGCAACTCCCGTCAGGTTTTGGACCTCCTTAAACATGCCATTAATCATTATGGAAAACAGTAGCGGGCTGACGATACAACCCTGCGGCGTGCAGTTTTCTACATGGTAAGGGCTTCCGCACACTGGCTCTGAGCACTGCTCCCCAAAAGTTAGATTCCATTGTTTTCAATAGAACCCTGCACACTGGCGCCAATGTCCGCGGACATTTGCGGGTGTCGGATCGCAATTAGAGACAAGTTCTATTTTGTCGGCGCCGGCCATTGACTATCAATGCTATGTTCGTGTGAAATTGGGTTGGGGGGTCCGAATTATGTCGGAAGTGAAAGTGCGCTGCAGTGCTTCCGTAGTCAATGTGCGGCCGGCCCAACACTCACTCAGGCAACCATTAATTTGAACCGTTAATGCCCTGCCAGACAAAAACACTTTCACCCACTGAAACATCTGCCCGTTTACACCTAACCTGTTCAGTTGGATTAGCAGACCCTCCTTCCACAGCATGTCATATGCTTTCTCTATGTCCAGGAACACTGCCGCACTGCCTCCTTATTTGTCTGTGGTCTCCTAATCTCATCTTGCAAGGTTAAAACTGGGTCCATTGTCCCCCTTCCTTTTCTCAAACCACTTTGGTAGCTTTCTATATACCCCTTGGCCTCCAGTCCACCCAGTAGCTCAGTCGGTCATTGATCGTTCTCTCAATAGTTTTACCCACATGAGAAGTCAGTGCTATGGGCCTGTAGCTTGCAGGTCGCTTTGGGTCTTTCCCTGACTTTTTAATGGGAACAATTACCGCCTTTTTCCACTCAAGGACTGGAGTGAGAGGCATCATTCACAGATTTAAAGACAATATCACAGTGCAGTACAAGCATGGCAGAGGTAGAATGAGAGATTTCAGAGAGACCGGATAGAAAATTGGTGAGAGAGGTGTCTAGAGACCTCAGATTAACTTCCAAAGCACTGGCAGATGATTTGTCCACATCAGTAATTGTAGTCTCTAAGAAGTCCATCACTACAGCTCTCCACAGGAAAGACCTACTAGGGTGCAAACCTTAGGCAAACGGCAAAGTTAGGTGGGTTAAGCGAACGGCAAAATAGAACAGTCCGCGCCAGCTGACACCGAAAAGGTGCCAAAAATCGGGGTCGATCGGCATGACCTTGAAAGCAGCGGTTATGTCGGCTTTGAATAGCCAGCTGTGGCGACTGGCCAGTTTGACCAGGCGCACGGCGTCATCCACGGTCTGGTAGCACATGGAGTAATCCTCTATGGGAATGAGGCAATTAATGCTCGGAAGCAGGATGTTGTGGGGAGCAGATAGCTCCACGATGAGCTGCGAGTGGCTACACCTATGGGGTTCAGGCGGTGGCATGGAAACGGAGGCGTGGAAAACGGCCCGATCATGAACCCTGACTTGACCTCTGAAGCCAGAAGCTCGGAGACGACGTTGGGGTCGTGGACAGCCGACAGGAGATTGTCGCAACCAAATGACGTAGAGGGCATGGCGGAAATGCCGGGATGGAACCTGTGGGTTAAACCGAACAGCAAATATGAAATGAATTCCCCGGGGTGGCTAGCAAGTTCAGCAGCTAAAGCAGACACCACAATAGGAGACATCAAATAATGTTGACGCAATCTTTTATTTGACGGCTGATACACGGGGCACCGGCACAATAATTGCACACATGTAGGAAACGACAGTTGGCTGTGCAACTCCAAGCCGAGGGCGCCCCAATAGGGGCATTGGTTCCATCAAACTATCCGGGCCACGCATTTGGCTGAGAAGAGACGGTGGTAAGTGTAGAGGTGCGCGCCGGCGTAGGATACGGCGAGCCCCGCCACCACGGCAAGGTAGTCGTTGAGCTCGCGTCTGCGGTGGGGAAACACAGAGCAGACCCGGACCCGGAGGCCTGGACATCCAACTCCGCGGCGGCATTCGTTTCCATTTTTTCGGCGAGAGAGAGAGAGGCTTGCAAGAGCGGCGATCAGCAGACGGCAATGCGAGCGAGAAAGCGAGTTTCTGACTAGGAGCAGGTGAGTGGGGAATAAATACAGTGTTGATAATTGAAGGGAATGAGATTCAGGTGGGTAGGTAGGCGTGCCTGTACTAGCGCGCAAGAAATGGACGAATGACAGACGAGCAGGGAATACAGAGCAGGTGTTAATTTAGACCTGTCAAATTTCATTACGCTTCTCCCGAACTTTCGGAAACAGAACGACATTAAAAATACAACATTTATAATAGGTGTGACGTGTTCTCTACTACGTGTGTGTGTGTGAGAGAGAGAGAGACGCATAGAGGAGGAACATAGGCTATCAGGCCTTCTGTTAAAAGGGTGACTGTTTATGAAGGCTTGCATTTTCAACTCAGAGAAGAGAAGCACAGCAGAGGAGTGAGTTTCTCTCAGAATGGGAGCAGGAAACTAGCGTGAGTATCATCCTCCGTAGTGACCGCGCTGGCTCAATACTTTCGCTTGCTGACCACGGAGTCTGACCCTTCAGCCACCCCCGGCAGTTGGAAATTATCTCACTTAATGAGGGAATTAGCCTTTCGCAAAACCCCTCCCACAAACGGCCGCCAACCAATCCGAGCTCAGCAACGGTAACTAAGGAGTGTAGAACTTGTCGAGGTCCGTCAAAAACCTACGATTTCAGGGAGACATACAACGTGTGCCTATGGCACCGTCAGGGTCCGACACCATCTGAAGATTAATTAGGACCTCATTTTTTCACTTTCCCGAAGCAAAAACCTCAAGCGGACTGATAACAGGGATGGATTAAGCCATGTGAATGCTATTAGCTCCAGGTGATCATATTTAAAATTAGCAGGCTAACTGTGCAATCGTCTTGTTTGCTAATATAGCCCCCTTCCCCCTTGCATTTAGCTGGCAGAAAACGTACCCTAAACAAATAATCAATGCATCGCTCAGACTTAAGGACAATATTATATGATATTATAGTATTGGATCCACGGCATTATGATTCAAATTTTATTGGGAAACTAGTTGCGTTGTTTAATATGCGCCAAATGCACAGCCCACGGAGCAGCCCCCACCCTCTCTCCTTCCCAGTTTGTGTCTGTGTATATGCGTCGAGTGTGACAGCAAAAAAAGTAACACTGAAATGGGGCTGCGCTTGTTCCAACCTTGTTATGAAGATATTAACTGTCAACTAAAACCATTAAAGTGAACAGAAGAGAAACGCCCAGTGTGACTGCCCAAGAGCTGCGCAGTGTCAGTGCCGAAAGCCCGTCAAAGGTCTTGGCGGACGGCAATGTCCCAGTTTACACCAAGCACTATCAAATGTCCTGGTTACAGACATCACATCGCCATCATCAAGTTGTATTTCAGTTGAATATGTAAGAGGGCTTGGGGAGGGACTTAGACTATCAGCGAGCCTATTGGCTATTCAGATACTGAACGAATATCTGAATTCCAACTGCCGGGGGTGGCTGCAGGGTCAGACTCCGTGGTCAGCAAGCGAAAGTATTGAGCCAGCGCGGTCACTACGGAGGCTGATACTCAGGCTAGCAGGAAATGGCACTACTTGAAGCATGCATGTCTAGTTATAGACTTTCACTGACGGGCGAGTACCGTTGGACACACGGGTTAACGATTTGGACATATTCGCATCTCGTGGCGCACATGTTCTTTAACACCCGGTGCTTCATGTTTGAACGCATTTTAAAACGTCACTACCCTCGTGGCCCCATGCTACCCCATCATTCTGTGTTCCCCTGGGACTTATCATCTTACAAAAATGCTACACAGTACCAGCCTTTCGCTACTTTTGAAAGGGAGCCTTTCCCCCTTCATATTAAACATGTCTCACAGTCGACTGGCACTTCAGTTGAGAGATATACTGGAGCAATCGACTGGTTGGCCACCCCTGCTCTACATCAACTTTTCATGTTTTAGATGGTGACATTTTGGTAGTTTAATTGCTGTGTCACCCCAGACAATTTCGATAACAATTTCAACAGCAGCGAGGCTGGTGGGATAAAACAGTGTGTTTGCCAAGCCTGGGAGGAGCTTGCAAACACAGTCTCAAATGGTGCACTCAAATGGCGCACTTGTGCACTGCAGGTACTGTGTTTCAATGCGTAATGAATACGCCACACACTGAAACATGAACAAGGAAGTGCACAAGTACACAATATGAGACACATATTGGTTGCATTCGGATTGGAAGGCAGTGACTCGATGACTCCCCTCCTACACGAACAGGTCTCTGATCAGACAGGTGAAGTTAGCTGATGAGGCGGTCGTTTCGAACGGCACTAACTAGCGCGCTGCCCTGTGCATTTGATCTTACGGTGATTTCATGGCAGGAGTTACATTCATCACGTTAGCGCTTAGCTTACGCATGCTATTTGAACGGTGAATGACCGCCAGACGGCGGTATTGTAAAATAGGCTATAAATAGATCTAGCGACGGCATATTTAGATACTACAATGTTGATTTATCGCTTCAATTCTCAACATCTGTGTATATAAGTGTCAGAATAAAGAACATTATAAGGTGGTAGCTTGGGTAGTAGCCATGTTTTGTTTTTCAGGTTTCCGGTTGAGAGGGAGGTGGCGCACAGCAATTTGGGTACAAAGGCAGCGAAGTCAGCATCTGATGGTGCCCTCAAAGGTTACGCCCACAAATGCAACTGCCAAGGGAGGAAATAAAGCAATTTTTCGTTTCGATCCACACTTTATGACTCGATGTCCAGTTAGCTCACTGGAAGGACAGCTGCCTTCCCTGTTTCGAAGGGACCCATTGTCATGCCAGGCCTCCTTTGCTGCCCCCAGTGGCGGACTTGTGCATTTCGGTCATTTAACATATAAAGTCATAGCTCAGCACAGGAATGGGCTAGAGACTTCATTTTTTTTCTACACGCTCATAATTTTTTTTCTCTAGTCTACATGTACCGGGCGGGATGAAACCCTCTGCTGGACCGGATCTGGCCCGCGGGCCGTATGTTTGACACCCCTGCCCTAACCTATACTGCCCTACAATTTCAGAACGCAGTATAATTCGAAATGGCAAACTGAGGAAAAAGGCTTTAAAGTTTCCTTTCTGGCCCCGCAACTGTGGTGGAGGTAAAGTGGTGATGACACTTCCATATAATACTTTATGTCGGAAATTTATGCACACAAGAAAGAAAACTAAAAAAGCAACATTCTCATTCATTTTTAGCTGAAAAATCAATATTCTGTGTTCTGTTCTGGTATTACTGTCTACACCAAAACCACAGTGTCAATGGAGAAGTGCAGATATTGGTATATACTGCTTTCTTGGCTAGTACGACGTAACCTCCTAAAACCAAAAAGCGCCGTATAATCGTGTAGTATAAAATAATACGTTTTTTTCTTAAACGGGACCAAGTTGGACCAACATTTTTTAACGCAAGAGAAAGAAGGTATTTTAAAGCCAATTTCCGACCATTTTCAAGATACTGCGTTTTGAAATGGTAGGGCAGTACAGTAACCCATATTTTTTTTACACTTTACTTATATAAATTAGGCCTCTTCATATATCACTAAATGTAAGCTAATACTTGATTTGAACTGAAACAAATAGATATTATATTGGGCCTATAGCCTATTTATTATAGTCTGTGACTAATTTATAGAATGTCCCCTTTTTTCTAAATCATTGTCCTAATAGGCCCTAGGTGCACTCTGCTTTATTTGTCTATTATTTTTCAGATCAAAGTTAAGTGGCATATCACAGTTTTTCCCTTCCAAAAAGATAAATAAATAATCGTTAAATAAAGTAAAAGTTGATAAAATAATCATTTAAGACAGCCCTAGTTCAGTGTGTGGCAAAATGAACTGCTGCTGTCAGTCCGCAGTAATTGCAGGGGATGATTAAGGACAGCTGACAAGCATTCACAGCATCCTATGACTGTTCCACACTCCAACCCTGGCGGTAGTGGCATTGCACTTTGTGGAAGAAATGTCACTCCCCTCGTGGCCCTGAGGCCTCCCTCACTGACAACATCTTTAGCCGGGATCACACTCTCTTTATTGTAGATCAGATGAGGAAGTATTTGGAGGCGGATGGGCAGGGGCTGCTCAAAACATTTTCTCAGCTCACGGCGAAGGTGAGGGCAGCCAAAGGAAAGAAGAAGAAGAAGAAGAAGAAGGTGGTGTGGGAGGAGTTGTCCGTGAAACTTTCTGATAAATTCGGAGAGCGGTTTGATCCTGACAGAGTGGCCAGGAAATGGGCCACTCTAGAGGAGGCCTACAAGAAGGTTAAAGATAACAACCGGTCCACTGGAAAGGGAACTGTGAGGTTCCAGTATTTCAATGAAATGGGTGAGCTCGTGGGTGGGCACCACAACCTTTTCCTATATTGTTTCCTAAATTGTTTTTAACCAATTAACTGCCTTTTTAATGTCTAATAGCTATTTTGATAAGTTTCAATCAGGTTTCCGTGCCTACCACAGCACTGAAACAGCTCTTATTAAAGTTATGAATGACATAAGATTGAATTCTGATGCTGGCAAATCATCCGTCTTGGTGCTACTCGATTTAAGTGCTGCTTTCGACACAGTTAATCATTCTATACTACTACATAGACTGGAACACTGGGTTGGCTTTACGGGCATAGTGATCGACTGGTTAAAATCGTACTTACAACAAAGAAGTTTTTTTGTCGCCATTGGAAGACATACTTCATCACCAATGTCTCTGGATTGTGGGGTCCCCCAGGGCTCCATTCTGGGACCACTACTTTTCAATCTGTATATGTTGCCACTGGGACACATTATCGAGAATAACTCCATAAATTACCATAGCTATGTGGATGATACCCAGCTCTACTTATCTATGTCCCCCAATGACTACACCCCCCTTGAATCACTCTATCATTGCATGGACCAAATTAACAAATGGATGTCTCACAATTTCCTCCAGCTGAACACAGAACAAACTGAAGTAATTATATTTGGGAAAAGAGAGGAGAGACAAAAGATTGCTACTATCCTTGAAACGAAGGGACTGAAACCAAGGGAAACAGTTAAAAATCTTGGGGTCCTCATTGACAGTGACCTAAATTTCAACAGTCACATGAAAGCTATTACTAAGTCTGCATTTTATTACATAAAAAACGTTTCTAAATTTAAGGGCCTTATGTCTAAACATGATCTGGAGAAACTAATACATGCCTTCATTTCTAGTAAGGTTGATTACTGTAACAGTCTTTTTACTGGCCTCCCAAATAAGACCATTAAACAGCTTCAACTGGTACAAAATGCAGCTGCAAGGGTTCTTACAAAGACAAGGAAGTTTGACCACATTACTCCAATTTTAAGATCGCTGCATTGGCTCCCAGCAAGCTACAGAATTGATTTTAAGGCAATGCTACTTGTGTTTAAATCATTAAATGGAATGGGACCCACATATCTACAGGATATGTTTCAGCTGTATGCACCAACCAGGTCACTAAGGTCAACGGAGAAGAATTTGCTGGTGATTCCAAAAGTCAAAACAAAGTGTGGAGAGGCAGCCTTTAGCTTCTATGCTTCAAAGCTTTGGAACCAGCTTCCAGATGACGTAAAAAATGCACCCACTATTGATAGCTTTAAATCTAGACTCAAGACAAAGCTGTTCTCAGATGCTTTCTTAACTTATTGAATGAAAAGACGGTAAAATAAGAGAAGACAAAACCCTGACAATTCTAGACTCTATCAGGTAAACGGAAAAAAGGAGGCCAGACTCCTCTGTCGTCGAACAGTTAAATTCTGAGGATTGAATGAAAAGACGGTAAAATAAGAGAAGACAAAACCCTGACAATTCTAGACTCTATCAGGTAAACGGAAAAAAGGAGGCCAGACTCCTCTGTCGTCGAACAGTTAAATTCTGAGGATTGAATGAAAAGACGGTAAAATAAGAGAAGACAAAACCCTAACAATTCTAGACTCTATCAGGTAAACGGCAAAAAGGGGGCCAGACTCCTCTGTCGTCGAACAGTTAAAATCTGAAGACTGCGTATGTTTTTCAAGGTTTTATGTTTATTTATGTTTTATTTTATTATTATTTTTACCTTATGTTTTATCTTAATGTTTTAAATGTTTTTTGACTCTAATTCATTTCCTTCTTTCTTCCCTGTTTTCCTTTCACTTACATTTGTTAACTTTGTGAAGCACATTGAGTTGCACCTGTGTATGAAATGCGCTATATAAATAAACTTGCCTTGCCTTGCCTTCCTATCCAGTCGTAGGTAGTGATGGGGAACTTGAAGCGAGGCTTCGAAGCCTGCTTAGAGTAAAAGTGGGCCTAACATGTGAAGCCTTGCTTCGAGGCTTGTGTCAGCAACGTAAAAACCATGTGACAATGCCCAACGAGGCTTCACATTTTGCGAGGCACGTGGACTATTCATTGTGCGCCGCTACCCAAACGAGCTTTCTGCGCCTCGGAGCACTTCTCAAGTTTTCAGTTTGCATTTGTTGTGTTTGTGTGTGTGTTGAGACCAGATAATATGTAGTGACTTTAATTTGGTTCCACTATACAATAAATTCAGTTCATGCCGTAGATTGACCCAAATGTCCAAATATGATCTATGCAAGAAGTCTGCTAGTCAAGAAGAAATAATAACACGAGAAGAAACACTCAGTGAATGTCAGGTGGACATGTAATACAGAAAGGCTTATTGAACAGGCCTTTCACCAGATCTGAGCTTAATGGTGACCTAAGGAAGTTTGGGAAAACAGCACCAGTTTATCATCAGTTCGTAGAATGCCTTCTACGAAGGTGAGGGCAGCTAAAGGAAAGAAGAAGGTGGTGTGGGAGGAATTGTCCGTGAAACTGACAGATCAATTCTGGGAGCGGTTTGATCCTGACAGAGTGGCCAGGCAATGGGCCACTCTAGAGGAGGCCTATAGAACTCATTTAGTGCTACAACATTCCCTTTTGCGTCTTCATGTTGTTAGTGATGTGTAGTGTAATAATGATGTGTGTAGTGTACAATAATAATAACACATAAATAATTACATATAAACTGTACTGCAATAGTAACAATCAGTGTTGGGGGTAACGCGTTACAAATAACGCGTTAGAGTACTCTTAAGGGTTTTTTTCAGTAACGAGTAACTTAACGCGTTAGTTTTGCTAATTCAGTAATTAGTAACTCGTTACTTGCCAAACTAAGCACTCGTTAGTACCCCGAATGTCCCGGCCTCGATAAAGAAAATTATTAAAGTCCTTTCGTCAGATGCGCTGCTGTCTGTGCTCCTGGCCATTCTCGTTCTGTTTGTGTGTGGGTATGGTGTGTGTGGGTGTGTGCGCGCGCACCTGTTTGCTACGTATGTCACTCCCGGCAAGATGGCAGAGAAGACAGCTTTAGATACGTGGAGGTACGCGCATTACTTTGAGTTTCACAGCGAAAAGGACGACAAGAACATACTGGTAAAGTGCCATCTGTGTGTCGGTGGAAAAATCCTGTCAATGGCAAAAAATTCAACCTCGAATTTAAAAAAACATCTGGCCTCAAAACACCCCTGGTTGGTTTGGGCTTGCTTATACCAGTAGCCTACTTAAGCTATGAGAAACACTGAACACAAAGAAGTGAACCTTCTGTGGTGCTTGGTCAGATGAGTGCATTGGGGATAGGCTATGTTTGCTGTTTTATCGGAGCTGGGCGCGCGCACGAGAGAGAGAGAGAGAGAGAGAGAGCGGATACATCAGTTGCCAGGATGATTTTACTTATGTCCAAACAGCCAACAAAACTAAAACAACCAAATCCAAGTGTTTAATAATCACATCAGCATGACTCACCTACACTGCCCCTTACATTGGTGGAGGTTGCAAAGATAACTCTAACTTTCTTGGTAATCCACTATTAAAACCTTTCGATGGATAATGGTTGGCAGTATTCCTTGCTGTGTGTTCTTTTGGCAGCGGTGATTGTCAATAAAAAAAATAAGCAGAGCTTTTGTTAAACTTTCGTGTGTGCTCTACATTCCCGCGGCACGCTGCAGGGAGCACTGAAGCACCATTCAATGCTGATCGAAGTCGGTGAAAGCGCATGCGACCCCACCCGCGCTTTCAGATGAATAAGTGGCAACGCTTGTTGTAGCCTATGTTCCCGCGGCAACCTGGCTTCTTTGCATCGCTGTCTGCTCAGCGAAATGATTAAATGATTAACCGTTTTGGACGGTTTGGTGAGACCTTACTCAACCTCGGCTACTTCTTCCGCGCGATTTTCAGTGCTGCGCTGTTGCTTGGAACTCCAGATTTTGCAACATTCACGCGCATGTCAAATATTAATATTGGTCAAGGAAATATTGGTGTAGGGAAACGCTTTATTGCATTATTACAGCGAGGGTTGTGTTTAAGTTTGATATTGTCCACGGGTTTTGACTTGGATTTATTTTTCAAGTCCTTCATTCATTTATTTTTCAAAAAGTTACCCGGGCCACGGCCCCCCTGGCCCGGCCGTTTCCGCGGTCCATGTGAGTGACCATTTTCTTATTTCGGGAAAAAACACCTGTCTAGCTTCTGTACAAGTGAAAGGTGGAAGGTTGAATCTGCTCTCTTGGGTAACAGTAATACACACCTCTGCATCTTGTTACAAAACAACGGGCATCTACAATTATTGTCTATGATTTCCTTTAGATCGATAGATAGGCTATATTGCGCAACTTTCGGGACCCCCCCGCGCGCCGCTCCCCACAGGCATTTTGTTGGTAACGCAGGAGTACTCTAACGCGTTATTTTTATTAATGGGTAACGTAGTAACGTAACGGATTACTTTTAATTGATACTAACGCAGTAACGTAACTAATTACTTTCAAAAGTAACTATACCCAACACTGGTAACAATACACATTCATATTGAAAACAATTGTAGTAATAATGACAATAGTTGTATTATTAATCATGCTTCCCACTACACTAGTGTTATTATTGTAGGCCTAAGCGTTTACCACACACAGTAATAATGTTGACCTCTGACTGTCTCTGGGCTAATTTTTCTTACATATATGCCTTGTGTAATGCCTAGGCCAAAGTACTCAGAGGAGAAGATGACGATGGCCTTGCAGGCCCTGGAGGAAGGCGGGAGCCTGCGGCAGGTGGCCCGCCGCTTCGGGGTGCCACATACCACCCTGCAGGACCGGCGTAAGGGCAAGTACGCCAGGCTACCCCACCCAAATGCTGCACTGCTGCCCGAGGAGGAGGCCCTGGTCCGGTACATATTCTGGATGGCGTCCCACGGCTTCCCCATCACCCAGTCTGTTGCCCTGCTGCTGGCCACGCAGATAGTCAAGGCGTCGGGACGGAACAACCCTTTCCTGAACATGGAGAAGGGGCTGAGTCGGATGTGGTGGAGCCGGTTCAGAGCTCGCCATCCCAACGTGGCCTCAAGGAGGGCCTGTTTCCTGGAGGTGGAGCGTCTACACGGGGCCACAGCAGCAAGGATTGACTGGCTCCACCACATCTGCCAGCCCCTGTGGGACCAACATGGACTCAGCGGGGCCCCAGGGCAAGTCTACAATTCTGACGAGACTGGCTTTGACGATAAGGGCTCCTCCAGCCAACGCATCCTGTGCCATAAAAAAAGCCGGACAGTATACAAAACAAGCCACCACCTGCCAGCATATCACCGTTCATTGCTGCATCAATGCCGCTGGGGAGGCCATCCCCCCTTTCATCATCTATGCAAAGTGAAAGCCCATTGGGAAACTCCAACTCCCATTGTCATTGTGACACAGCACTCCACAGCACACAAGTGAACACTGCACACAACGAAACTGCATTTATGCCTCACCCGTGCAAGGGGGCAGCCCTCAGTGGCGCCCCATGGGGAGCAGTGCGGTGGGACGGTACCATGCTCAGGGTACCTCAATCATGGAGGAGGATGGGGGAGAGCACTGGTTGATTACTCCCCCCACCAACCTGGCGGGTCGGGAGTCGAACCGGCAACTTCTGGGATGCAAGTCTGACGCCCTAACCGCTCACCCATGACTGCCCTTGACAAAGTGCCTCCCCAGCAACGCCTACAGCCTGCAGGGGCCCCCCAATGCTCTCTACGGCGTGTCGGACACGGGGTATATGGACAGTGACCTCTTTCTCCGGTGGCTGGTGCACTTCGCCCGGTTCACCCCACAGATGTCGCCCACAGCAACACCATCAGCACCACGCCGTCGCCCTGGGGTCCCGCCAACATCACAGTCACCGTCCCGACGCCTTGGGCCTCCTCCTCATCAGCCACCACCAACATCTCCCCATCCACCACCGTCACCAACACCTTCGGTTCCCTCAACAGCAACGCCTCCTCCTCCACCAACACTACAGCACCCTCCTCCTCTTCCTCCCCTAACAACGCTGGGGCCTCCTCCTCGTCCACCAACACCGCAGCATCCTCATCCTCTTCCTCCCCTAACAACGCTGGGGCCTCCTCCTTCTCCACCAACACCGCAGCAGCATCCTCCTCTTCCTCCCCCCACAACGCTGTGTTCTCCGCCACCGGACAATGCCCCACCTGTCTCCGGGGCCCTAACCCCCTGGTGAAGGACCGGGTCATACCTCATTACCTGGCAGAAATTTTGCTGGCCCCAGAGGTAGACCAGCCGAGCCGGGGGCGTGGCAGGAGAATGCGTCTGCCCGCCCGCGTCATCACCAGTGACGAACATGCAGCACAGCTGAGTCAGAGGCGGGAAGAGGAAGCAACACTGCAGCAGGCCAAACAGCAGAAGGCTGAGCAACGGCTTCTCCGCCAGCAGCAGGTGGCAGCGGAGAAGGCTGCCAAGGAGGCAGAGAAACGGAGGAAGCAGGCAGCCCAGCTGGAGGCCAGGCTGGAAAAGCAGCAGCTGCAGGAGGCCTTCACTGCGGCGCGCCAGGCCCAAGCTCTGGCCCTGGGAAATGAAACCTGCGCCCTCTGCCTGGCCCTTCCCGGCCAGTAAGGGGAAGGCAGCAGGACGTCCTGGATTTCCTCAGCCAGTCCGAGGCAGCCAGCCAGGTCAGGCATAATGACCCTCTTGCTCAATTGAAGAAGAAAAAAATCAGTGAGGGACATTATGACATGTGGTTTGACTTTGTGCAGGCTTGTGTCATACTCTACTCCAGAGTCATATTCATGGATAAACTAGAGGTAGCAGGTTCTCTCAAAATTTGTGAATCTGTTTAGCCCCTTGCACTGCAACCGGTGAGAAGACTCCCTTCTCACTGATCAGCTGTTATTTTAAAGACTCATTGCCTGTGTTTGATGAACTGATTACCACAGAAAATGGACGGGCATGCATTTTGCAGACACACACACACAAATTCCCAACCTTGCAACACCAGTTTGCTGCGAGTGTGAGCTTGTAAGCAGTGAACATTCGTTTGGTCGCTGTGTGGAATGCACACCGCTACAGTGGCATTCCATCAAATGACTTTGGGAAGTGGGAGATTTTAAGTGCGGCCTGATGTTTGATATGTGGGGTGTTTATGTTTGTAATATTTTTGAATTATTTGTGATATGTGCTTGGGCAACTGTTAATTTCTCTTGTTACTTATGATTTAAAGAATGTGCAGCTGATGGTGATGTGAGGTCCTCTGGACCAATTAATGAAGATGTGAAGTCATTGGATAATTGGTAATGATTTTCACGTTGTTGGGTTGATAAAAACCCAGTTAGAGAGAGCTGGAAGCAGCTGCTGTGAGCTGACTTCGTTTAGGTGAAAACGCTGTTAACCTCAGAGTTCTAGTATTTCAACTGCTGCTGTCTATTTTGCTTTTGATCTGATTTCTGTTTTGCCATTGCCTAAAATAAAAGCGCACACCTTTCTATAAAAAAGCAACTCGACCTCTGACGCTGTCTTCTATACTCCGACATACCACCGCAACGCTATCCTGTCAAGTGAGCTGAAACATCTATCTCACACCCCAAACATGCGTCTACACCTTCATTTGAAATACTATATGTTGCATTACGGACCAGTTTATTCTTTTTGGTGTTTTTCATTTGAGTGCTTTAATGGAATGCTGGGAAAATTTAATAACAACAACAGTAATATCAAAGTCCAAATTATGAGACAGTTTCAACAGAGCCAACTCGGGTGTTCTGGAGATTGTGATGCCCCTGTCATCTTGAAACACAGATTACTAATTTGCCTCTCTCAGCTGACAGGGAGTGAGCTCAAGGGTGGGGCCTGGATGTTTGTGGAGTGGCCGCACCTCCGCCAGTCCAACCACAGCTCTCTATTGGCACCCAGGCTTCTATGCTGCTACTTTTTCTTTGTTTGACTTTTCAATATGTTACACTACATTACATTCATCCAACATCCGTCCACCCGTTTTTGCCATGGACTTGGCCCTGCACTTTGGGCCTCTGTATCTTAATGTGGTAACCATCAATGGCACCAATGATCACATCTATGCCACAAGATGCCCGAAAAGCCGCCTTAATGGTCGCTTTCTGGCAGGCTGAAGGCCAGAGAATGTATTTAGGGTCGAGCTGACGCACAGCCTTCGACATCTCAACCACCACATTATGGGCTGCCCCTTGTGCCACGTCAAATTTTTCAGCAATCTCACGGAATTAATTCCTCTTGGCCATATACCACACGAATATGAGGACTATCTTCTGTAATGCCACATTCCAAGTAGTAGGCTATTGTTTGGGAATGCCTGAAGTTGTGTCACTAAGGTGTCAAACTGGGCATGGCTGAGGACGCACAACTTCCAAAGCCTGATTGAATATAAGCAGCAGCAAGCTGTAGTAAGGAGAACAGTGAGAAGGGCGAAGAGAGAATACTGGAGGGAATTCTGCCGCTCTATTGGCTGGACTAGAGTAGAGAGGGTATGGGGCATGATAAAAAATGAAGGGAAATGGAAAGGATTACCCAGTGTTGATAGACGGTGAGAGAGCCATCACTGATAGAAAGGAGAAGGCAGCGATTATTGCAAAAACGTTGGTGAAAGTGCATAGCACAGTCAAGAAGAAATATTCAGTAAATGTCAGGTGGACATGCAGGGGTCATCCCTATGTTCCCTGGGTCCTATGTTTACCAGTTTATTCTTTTTGGTGTTTTTCATTTGAGCACTTCAATGGAATGCTGGGAAAATGTAATATCAACAACGGGAATATCGAAGTCCAAATTATGAGAGTTTCAACAGAGCCAATTCAGGTGTTCTGGAGATCGTGTATTCGTCTCCAGCAGCACTTCAGATGGCCAAAATGATTCTCAACCACTCTCCCTCTACTTATGGCTGCATTGCTTCAGACTTCTGTGGGTGTTAGTGTCACCGAGTGGACCTCAAGTTTACCTGTTTATCAACTAAGACCGTAAACACTGATTTTGATCCCTGTAATTCCGCCTACGCCACTAGGGGGAGTAAGTCCCTCTAGAAAGTTAATGCCTCAAACAAGCAAGCGCAGGTTCGTTTAGGATAAAGCTGGACTTACACTGTGCGACTTTTGCCCCGATTTGGCACTCGCACGACTTTTTAAGAGTCGGGCCGATTTCTTGCGCAATCGCAGGTCAATCTTGAGTCTCGCATCATGCAGTGTACATGTGGTAACGACAAGCGATTTTGCCTCACGATCGTGCAATCGCAGGGTCGCAAGAAAATCAAAACGGTTTGAAATTCTGGTCGTGGCTCGTGCGTAAATCGCACAGTTAAAGCAGTGCTACGACCCGATTTGACACTTCACATGCACAAATTAATAGGGCCGTGCGACCTCATCTCCACCTCAGGTGCGCAAGTTCCCTCCTCTGTAGACCGGGGAAACATGCCTGTCGCGTGGTACAGAGGAAGCATTTCGCTCGCATCCGACTGTCGGCTCGTGTAGTGTGAGGACGTGAGTCGTCTGCTGTGGACTTTTAAACAGTGAAATTCCATCGTGCAGTGTGAGCAGAAGCTTAAGACCCACGAGTGAAAATATCGCACAGTGTATGCCTGGCTTAAGGAGAACGGATACTGTATAAAACACACACTTCAGACGGCCGAAACAATTCTCAACCACCTCTCTCCCTCTACTTATGGCTGCATTGCTTCAGACTTCTGCAGGTGTTAGGGGTGCCATTATCCCTCATAGGGCAAATGATGAAGGGGGAACCCTAGCCAATGCAGGCGCTGTCCCCCAGGGGGGGGCAATCGCTATTCCGACATGCCGCTATTCCAACACTTTCTTAAGGTTAGGGTTAGGATATAGGGTTAAAACTCCGGATGGTACCCCCCTACCATTTGGGCCCTGAAAGTCACACCGAGTAGTAACTTATATCCACGTGTTCGGACGGACCTCAGCTTTAACGTCAAAGTGTCGCGAAGTTTCTACGACGTTCGGGGGCGGAGCTACGGCCGGAAACAACTTTATTTTGCTCATATCTCCGGAACGCAAGGTCGTAGAGACTTGGGACCAAGACAGGCGTGTTCCTTGACCCCAAATTATGTCTGACGCGACCAACCCCCGAGTCTCTACGACGTACCGTTCCGGAGATATTCGCGAAAAACCATTTTTCCTATGTATTTCAATGGAGACGCGTCGGACGAAAAAGTCCCACAGCCAAAAAACGTCCCCAGGAAAGTTGTTAGGAGCACGTTTCAGGTCATTTGGAGTCTATTGGTATAGATTTTGGTGAACTTTATTTTCGCACCCCAACTTTTTTTTGCCAAAGTCCCCCATTTTTGAAAGTAAGGGTTAAAACCTTTGGTTCCTGAACTGAATAACCGTCTCTTACCAGGAGTTGCACCTGGTACTGCCACCCAAAGGATGGCTGTGTTGCTGTTACACCACAAGAGTAAAGGCTTTTGTTTTGGTCCTAGGAACTGGATTTTTGGGTTTTTTTGTTATTTGATTGAACTATTTACAATATTTACAGTGAGTCATCCTTTTTAAGACTTCAAGAGTTGTCTCCTCTTCTTTGTGAAGGAGATCTCCGTCCTCATGTGCATTTCCATTTGCTGGCATGCAATAACATACTGTCTGTAAGCTTCCTTGTGTGTCATGTCCGGATGTGCTGTTGCCTGGTCCATTTCCCGTGCCATCCACCTCAGCTTAGCTGTTCCAGCCAAGACCTTGCTCCTGGAGAACATTGATACGTATTCGTGCTGCGTTTCTATCTCTGGCACTTCCTCTTCTTGAATTTGTTCTTTAGGCGCTTTCTTGGCCTCAGATTTAACGGCAGGCTTTGGTGTAAACACCCTGTACGGGATGGCTTTGTGGAGCTTGAACATCTTGAACACTGAAATTTTCCATCAGCTCAGGGGCCAGGATCGCCTTCCTCTTCAGGGTGTCTTGGCTGACAGGCATGTCCCTGTTTGAGTCCCGCAGGGCCTCATATTCAACAAATTCGTTGTTCATCTTCAAAGCCACTGCACTGATGAATGCCAGTGTTTTCAGCTTGTCATCGCCTTCCAGTCTAGGGAGCCGCCTCAGGACCATGGGCAGCCAGGGCATCCCATAGGTCAGATATTTTTACAAGGTCCTGAGTAGCATATCTTGCGGCTCTCCAGCTCAGTGGCAATGACGCTGGCAAGTGTCGCAATCTTGGCCTCCTCTGTTGGCTCCTCGTTTCGAGAATGCACCGCTTGGTAGGTGTCAGGCACCCTCCTGACACAGTAGCGGTTCTTTGGATCTTTGCTTCTCATGAAGGGGAAATACTTTACTTTCAGCTCCGCCAACCCTTGGAGGATGCAGTCACTGACATCTAGGCCAGCAGCTTCAGCAAGTTGTTTCCCTCTCCCAAAGACATGAGGGAAGGAGAAGATCTGATCTTTCGTCAACTGATGTGACAAATCCTGTGCAGAGATGCTGCCAACTAGCCGTTGGCCCGCTGGAAGCATGTCGGCTGTTAACAGATGCATGGGGAGCGCTCTGGTGTCATATAGGTCGCCGACAATGACACGCAGCATCTCAGCCCGACAATGGCAGGTGCTGCCTCCAGGAGGTCCGTCAAGGGGAACAGCCTTCAGACCCGGAACTGATACTAATAATATATTATTAAGGGGACAAGACACACGTGTAAAAAAGCCAAGACAGTAATAAAATAATCAAACCAAAAAATTCTACACACTACTGCAAACATGGGGGGGGGTGTGAGAACTAAGAGGGCAAGGAAATGAAAACTAAATTAATAAATAACAAACAGCAAACGAAACTCATAAGAAGTGCTGGGGGATTTGGAAACTGTAAAGGGATGGCAGTAGGGAGGACATCTCCTAGAAATTGAACTATCAATGTAGCAATAAAATTAGAAAAAAAAGAGAAAGAGAGAGGGAGAGAGAGAGGAGGAGGAGAGAGAGGGCGAGAAAGAGAGAAGGGGGAGAAATCAAGCGACTCAAGGTTTTCACCAGTAGGGGTCAGACAGTGGAGAAGTTGGCTCAACGGCATAGATGTTATTGTTTATAGATAGAGTATTTACTTAAGAGCAGCGTGATTAGTTGGCTATAAGCTAGTAATATGCTTGTAACAGCACCGTGAAATTGTAACGGTAGCTGGTTGAAATGCCACACAAGAAAAGGATGAACAGACCCCAAAAGGGACTAGGTGAGCAACATGACGAGATTCTGTGAGAGAAGGAGAGGGGGACTGAGCAGGATGGGGTAAGGTGAGAAAATCACTCTCCAGTAAGAGAGTTGTGATGAACTCAGAGCCGTTGGAATTCAAGAGAGTGGTTGCTACGTTGTAAAGTAGCAAGGTGTGGGGGACTGTGTAAAAAATAGCACGACTGAGGAGGCTAGCACAGATTAGATTATAAAAATTAGAAAAGGAGGGGGTTATCTATTACAAACTTAGTTGGGTGTCTGGAGAAAAAATTCAGTCAGAGTCGGAAGAGACTCTACTGTCGGGGGCATTGTTCAGACCCCAGGGGGCATATGTGCGAAGCGCATTTATCCAAAGGATCTCTGTGCGATGCCTAGCCCCCAGGGACCAGAACGGGGAAGATTCTAAACCCGAAAAGACCACTTGTCGAAGAGCACAAGTCTGGAAGTGGTCGTATAACACACTGCTAGTGTCACCTCTGCGGAGGTGATACAGATGTTGTTTCGCTCTGGTGAGCAACGTTTCCCCAGTTTCGCCTACATACAGCTTGCGGCATTGTTGGCACTTTAAACAGTACACTATATTAGAAGTCTTGAGCGAGAGGGTCTGCACAACAGGCTTCCCCCCATCACTGTGGCTGTTCAGCACATATTTAAGGAGTTGTGTGTTCCCTGTCCACATCTGTAGTGGTGGAGGCTTGTCCCTAGGGTTAGGGTTAGGGTTAAGGTTAGGGATGTCGGAATAGCGGCGGACGGTGGAATGTTGGTATTCTGACAATAGACATTAACGTCGGAATAGCGACATGTCGGAATAGCGCCACGTAACCGTCATGTGCTGTTGCCAATTCTCAATGAATGTGGAGGTTCTCATCATGAACCCTCCCTGGTGGTCCAGCAAAGGTGTCGATCATTCTCCCCTTGTCATCCACAATGGCCTGCAGCAGAATATAGAAATAGATCTGTCTATTGATGTAGCTGTCACCCTGCACTTTGGGCCTCTGTAGCTTAATGTGGTAACCATCAATGGCACCAATGATACCATCTATGCCACAAGATGCACGAAAAGCCGCCATAATGGTCGCTTTCTGGCAGGCTGAAGGCCAGAGAATGTATTTATGTTTGAGCTGACACACAGGGATGCGTGGTGCCTCGACTTTCAAAGGCTTGAGATGGTCCCTGTTGATCCCTTTGGGATGACTATACCATACTCATATTCCGAATATTCTTCCTCTGAATGGTCTTCCATAGCACAGTTTGTCCAACAAGCAGTTCACAAGGCTTGGCCCTTTTCCGCCTCGCCTGTTTTTTTTCCTCCACATTTTTAATAATAATGGACTTCAAGCTGTCTCTCAAGGCGATGCCCTGAGAGACAAATTCTTTATTAAGGTTGTCCCACTGTGCTGTCCACCTTTAGATAGTAGGCCAAAAATGAAAGATGAATGAAATGTTTATTTAGAATGAGTGTATCACAATAGTAACAGGAAGGAAAAGAACCTACATCAAAAACCTCTGGCACCTCACAAGGGTATCGTGCCTCACGCCCAAACATAAGGAAGGGCTGAAGTTGGTGGTGATTTGCTTCTCGGTCCTCAGGCCGAACATCAAGGGTTCCAAATAGTCATCCCATGTGTCCGGCCTGTTCTTCACCAACTTGCACAATGCCCTACAGTGACTAAGCACTTCTCTCAGAAAGGTGTATGTGTGTGGTCCCAACAATCTGTACATACCTTTGAATTGTGCCATTCAACCTCTCCACCAGCCCATTGGCCTGAGGGTGGTAGGTTGCACATAAGCTATGCTCTACACCGAGGTAGTCACAGAGGTTCTGATTCAACTGTAGCAAATGACAGACAATGCATGTTGACAACCCACATAAAAATACCATTGAAATGAGTTTAAATAAACAAGCCAGGACTCTGACCTCATTTACAAACTCTGTGCATTTATCTGTTAAGATTCAGTGTGGTGCGCCAAATTTGTAGAAAAACTTAAGAATGCAATCTGCCACCACATCTGCCTGCTTGTTAGGAATGGGGAAGGCCTCCGCCCACTTTGTGTAGTAGTCCACTATTACACAGATGTAATTATTCCTGGATTTTGTGGGGCTGACCTTGCCCTCAAGGTCCATTCCCAGGAGCTCCAGGGGTTCATTCACCTGGGGGTGAGGTGGGGGGAGGCGGGACATGTTATGCCACTGCACTTTCAAGAAGCAATAAATGAGTGTGAGAAGTAACACCTGCCCATTATGGCCATTTTTGTTTTGTCTCTGCCACAATGGGCATTGGGCACCAGTGGGGCTGTCATGAAATTCTTTGAATATCTGGCTGGCCTCCCTGGCAGAAACCACCACATTTCTCCTTGTCTTCCCCTTTGTTGTATAATACAGTTGTTCCCCTGCAAACAGCGTCATTGTTTGGTCAAAATAGCTCTAACCAAGGTGTTGAGACATAATCATATAACAGGGGACACCGAAGGTGTTTCTAGGCAGATGTGGAGTGGGCAATGCCTTAGTGGCCATTATAACTATCGGGACATATCCCAGCCCAAATTTTGGTGTGGCCTGGTTGGACCATGGGGAAATGTTTTTAATTCAGTTTCGTCACTTAGGTTATTCTGAATGTAATGATCACCTGTATTATGCATAAATATTCACCATGACGGCTCAGCCACCGGTAGGACCACAGCAGATTATTAGGCTAAAATCTAGACACCAAAGAGTCCCTGGGGAGGCGCAGCGAAACACACGAAGAAAGGTGCACTTCATGTAAATCTGCGTGTAATAAAAGCCAAATTAAATGCATCCCTTTCTACTACCTCTACCACAACAGAAGGCAGCAAAAATGAGGAGTCAGAAACGTAGGAACAGGACATTGGATGGGTAATAATTCAACTCATCTTTACTTTCTTTAAATAATGTTTTAAGTTCGTGGCAATTGGCGTTATTTGGAAGTGACTTGAGAGCCCAGACATGGCGCGAAGAACATGTTCTTGAAGAACAGCAATCGAGGGAGGGGGAAAGAGAGCGAGCGAGAGAGAGAGTCGAAAAGATGAAGCAAAGCGCAGGTAGGATAAAAGAAAACAAAGGTGAAGTGACGGCTCGTGCCATTATCCCTCCCAAGCGTTTCATGGAATGCCTCGCGATAAACAATCTGAATGATTTGTAATGAACCTTTTGAAAGCTTCAGTTAGTTTGCAAACGTCGGAGGGAATTATGTTACTTGACGCAACTCACCATCAGCTCGGAAATGTTGGGTTTACAGAGAAAGAGCGTCACGCTTTCTAGCAGTCCAAAACCAAAATCCAATGTGCATATGCCTCGGAGGCATGACGCGTTGACAAAGCGAAGTTAAGTTTTGAATCAATAATGCCCACATTTTAGTAGCATGACAGCAGTGTGCAGGTGAATAAGCTCAATAAGAAGTTCAGTGTCACAAGTAATAGGATGAGAACAATCTTCACATGCATGTTTGCAAATGAAATATGAATAAAACGTTTGGTGATTTCGAAGAGAATGTGAGAGGGGGAATCAATTTATATCTCAGCGGGCGTTATTCCTAATTTCACGGCTCTGTGTGCATCCAAGATGTGCATGTGGAGCATGGATTTTGTTTGCTCGTGCTCTTATTACAGACTTTTGGTCTTTTGATGACCCAACTGGATATAGGTGTTTAGTTTTGTTGTCTACTATTTCTTTTACTTTTCTTGGGTCCATGTTTTCAATGAATTCGCAAGAAAGGTAAAGGTGCATTGTGGCCTGCTATTTATGGCCCTTCTGAGTAGCAATGGGTGCCAGGTAGCCAATGTGTTAATTGCACTGAGTAGGCCCAATGAAAGGAGGGCAAATGTGTATGTTGCCCCAGATCCAAGGAGAGAAGGGGCCCCAAATTGGGGCCCTATAGATTTTATGCATTGAGAGGGGGGCCCTTACAGGTGACTTTGTCCTAGGCCAGGGCCAGGTCAAGGCTCTCTGCGGCCGTGGTAATGAGTAGGCCTAATTAGTGATTAGGCTATTAAGTGACTGTTGAAGGGGCTTCATACCCTTCTGTAATTGATTTCCCTTTCATTCGAGAACAACAAAGACAAATCAGTACATAATCATGTCCTATAGGCTACATCGTCAATGTGTGTAACGTAAGGTACTCACACCATAAGAAAGAGTAATGCATTCTTACACACTTCAATGCCTCCAATGGGAGGGGGGAGCAGTAGAAGGTGGGGAGGGAGGGGGCTGGGGGGTGCAACATCTCTCTCACAAACAACGGGGATGGGCTGAGTGCTGGGATGTGACAGTGACTAGAGAAAGTGCCTAAACTGTCACAGCAACTGTGGCCAGGAGGCACTATTCTAAACATACATAGTTTTCTTAAATTCAGTCTGGCGCACAGACACATACACACTCACATAACCGTCTTCCTCATCTATTAATGGAAAAGGTAAAGGCAACACACACACACACACAGATAGAGGAGAGGAGAGGAGAGAGGCACACATGAAACCACACGTGAAAGCAGCAAAAACAATTAAAAAAAAACAGCAAAACTTACGTGGATGGTGTGGAACCAGGATCAATCTGAAACTGTCAAATATAAGTACATAAAATTAATTTATCCTGAAGCGTCGAAGAATGTGACTGATAGAGTCCGTCTCTGCTGCTGCTATGAGGAGTGAACTGTAGCGCATGTCCTGTGCACACATCAGCACAACAGGGTGCTTAGCCCTGATTGGCCAGGACCCACCTCTGGCCGAAATTCTCCTTTAAGACGTTCTCAGACACACTCTTTGATGGGCATTTTTTTATTTGATGATGTCATCTCGCATGTAAGTCAATTTGCCTAAAGAGGTCCAATAATTCTCATATCCTGCAACTCTCTTTCAGCAGACACAGAATCCAGGCACATTTTGTAGGCCTACATGAGTTCTGGAGGCAGCTTCTGAATACAGGATAGTGTTCTGGGCACAGAATTATCTTTTCTCCTTGTGTGGCACTTACAGTCAAAGTTTCAAATTTTCTCCATTTCGCTGCCTTTATCCTCCAATGTAACTGCAGCTATGGCTTTGGCTACCTTGTGTTTTAACTCCAACACATTCCTCCTCATCATTGTTGCTTGCTACGGGTCCCCATCTGTAGACTAGGGATATTCTCTAGTGTGATACAGTCTTGGTCATCATCAGTGTGTTCATCGTCAGAACAAGATCGCCGTGAGATTGCCATACTGCTGGGGTAGCAGATCCATCATGTCAAATAAAGTGCCATGCTGCTGGCATATCAGGCCAACAGCTGATTGGAGGCCAACAATGAAAACTAGATTGCATTCTTGCAGAAAATGCTTGAAGCGGGCTTGCCTTTTTGGCCAGAGCTGAGCAGTTTTATATTTAATATTTATACATAGATCGGTAACACTTTATTTTAGGGACACATCTATTAGCACTAATACATACAATATTAATGCATGTGTAAGTAACTTGTAAGGCATGTACTAAGCAAAATAAGACAGTTGTTAAGCATGTATTCACAAATGTCTTGTTCATGCCCAATTAGGGATTTATTACTAATATAACCTTAGTAAGGACCAGTAAGCCTATATTTCTATTTATTAGTAAGTAGTAAGTGGCAGAATACAATGTGTATAAGCTCCCGACACACTGTGTGAACAAACCCTGAACAGTGTGAAAACAGATGCAGAATAAGGGTCCCTATTCTAAAGTGATGCATTGGTCAGCCCAGATGGCTCAGGGCCTCTGCACTACCAAAGTCCAAGGGCCCCAACACCACCCAGGCCTGCACTACCTAGCCCCCCCGACCTACAAAGCGTAAGGGAATATCAAATAATTAATACTTACCCAGCTGAGTCATCTAGTTTTCTCTTGTTCATATCAATGAGAGGGAGGTAATAAGAGCCTATATATAGCAAGGACTGAACATACACTTGTCAATGGCGGTGGGTTGGTGAGATGTAATTTTTTTTTCATGTACCACTGAGTTTTAATTGTAAAAAACCCAAAATAAATGCAGAACATTAGAATAATAGTTTTGAAGCAAAACTAAACTACTCTTTTGTGATAATTAAGTGAATGTTTGAGAACATTAGCTTCAAGAAGTGCAGTGCATGATGGGTACGCAATCTAGGCCAACAGACAACCTACCCAGCTCTGAGCCTACGTCCTTAGCTCCTCCCCTCACTTGTGAAATTTAGTTGCCATCCAAACAATTTGCCATGTACGTAACAACAGAAATATTATCATTGCTGCATTGGCCATGCATTGCATTTCTGACTAAGGGCGTACCCATCATGCACTGCACTTCTTGTAGCTAAGTTTCTCAAACATTAACTTATTTATCAGAAAGGAATAGCTTAGTTTCGCTTCCAAACTATTACTCATCGTTATATTCTGCATTTATTGTAGGGTTTTTTCAATTAAAACTAATTGGTGTATGAAAAAATGACATCTCACCACCCACCGTCATTGATAACTTTACGTCCAATCCTTGCTATATAATGCTTCCAATTACTCATTAATATAGTGAGTAGAATAAGTGAGATCTTCATACCTACTGAGACTAATAGAATCTGAAATGTTCTTACACTTTGCTTCCCGGGGGGGGCGTAGAGTGGGGGCCCTAGGTAGTGCGGGGGCCCTAAGCCATCTGGGCTGAGCAATGCATCACTTTAGAATAGGGACCCTTATTCTTTGTTCACACAGTGTACCAGGAGCTTATACACATTGTATTCTGGCCCTTACTGCTTACACATAAATAGAAATCTAGGTCTACTAGGTCCTTACTAAGGTTATATTGGTAATAAATCCCTTATTGTGCATGAACAAGACATTTGTGAATACATGCTTAACAACTGTCTTATTTTGCTTAGTACATGCCTTACAAGTTACTTACACATGCATTAATATTTTATGTATTAGTGCTAATAGATGTGTCCCTAAAATAAAGTGTTACCCATAGATCAGTGCCTTGCTTAGACTTAAAACAACTATTGTGAAAACAAAGAGGGGGAAAAAATGGGGAAAATCCATCAACCCAGTCAGAAGTTGCATACATGCTAATTTAAGTTGGCTAAGGAACATTGTATATCATCTAATTTGCAAATCAATTTGGGTCAGAGTGGGATTCGTACTCACAACCTCCGTATTTCTAATCCAACACCTTTGCCACTGAGCCAAGCAGCTGGTGGTCATCAGTATTCCAGCAAGACAATACGACATTGCCTAGAAGAGCTGTACAGTAGAACTCTAGCGCAGGTGCTCGTTGAGTGTGACAGTTGAAATGGAACTCTTTATTGGCAACACCTGTTCTGAGTCTCTGTATGGCAGTTATTGTGGTTTTAAAGCAGAGGGCAGAATGATTACAATTGATATTTTTTAACTCACTTGCTACGTTTAATTCGGAATTAACTGACTTAATTCTGAATAAAGCTTAATTCCGCTTTGAAAATGTCATGTAAACACCTCTTAATTCGGAAATAAAGGAAAGATCAAAGTAAAGCCGATGCAACTATTTAATTCTGAGTTATTAAATCGGAATTAAAAACATCATGTAAATGTAGTGACTGTTGTTTAAAAAGTTCAGTTCAGTTCAGTTTGGTTTATTTGATAGGGACAGATACACATCATGTATAGGGGTTCCCAACCTTTTTCAACTTGGGGCCCATTCGAAATTGTCAAAAATGTTCGGGGCCCACCTCTGACCAAATTAAGAATAAAAGTCAAATAAATCAACAACAACACACACCAAAACATGATTATTATTTTTGGAAAATGATTTCAAGGCCCACTTGGAATACCTTCAGGGCCCACCAGTGGGCCCCGGCCCACAGGTTGGGAATCACTGATGTAGGCTATGCAAGCCCAACAGAATAGTATCATATCATTTATAGCCTTGGCTAATTTCCAATGCCCGTCCCTAGAAGGGCTTTTAAAATAAAATATAAAAAGATATAAAATATAAAAAAAACAATTGTGTTTTCTGAAGTACTGAGATGCTTCTTTGTGACATCAACATGCACATTCTGAAAAGAAAAAAAACCCTGGAAATCGCCAAAATACAAAAGTAAATATTTTTCCCCGCGCTTTGCTCCGTTTCACACTTCCAGACACAAGGCGCTGGGGTTGAGAACTGAACATATTTTTCAAGAAAGAGGCCGCACCTTGCCTATAATGTTTTTTTATTGCACATACACGTTGTGGTGTGTGATGGGCTGGTGTGTGTGTGTGTGTGTTTGTGTGTGTGTGTGTGTGTGTGTGTGTGTGTGTGTGTGTGTGTGTGTGTGTGTGAGTGTGTGACTGTGAGTGTGTGAGGGAGAGAGAGTTTGCGTAGGTGTGTGTGTGTGTGTGTGCGCGCAGCCTCTTACTTGCAAAATGAGTGTGTGTGCGTGCAGCAAGCCACCAGCAGAGGGCCTCAGAGTATCAGCAACGGCAAGAGTTCTGCACAGAGCTCCACTTACTCAAACTCGCGAATGCTTTACCGATGTGACTAGTGGGTGTGTGTGTGTGTGTGTGTGTCGCTCACTCAGCTCACAAATGCTTTATCTTCATAGCAAAAGTGTCCTTGGGAATCCTAAATCATTGGCAGAGTGGGCATTGCCATTCTGGCAACAACACAGTTGTAAGAGGGGCCAGCCATGCCGTAACAGTTTAAAGGGATGGATACTATTGGAGGGTACATGGGACCAAAGAGGGACAGAGAAGTGGAAGGGAGAGAGAGGGGACGAGAAAGTGATCAGAAGAACCAGAGAGGATCTATGGGTAAGAGAGAGAGAGAGTCAAGTCAAGTTAAGTCAAGTTGGTTTTATTGTCAATTTCTTTACATGCACTGGTCATACAAAGAATTTGAAATTACGTTTCTTGCTTTCCCATGCAGACATAGACAGTATAGACATAGACAGTACTCATACATGGACATAAGACAGTATGGACATAGACAGTGCTCATACAGACATTTAAAGGAACAGACCACCCTTTTTTGATTTTCACATATTTGCAGTATTTCCAAGCATTATTTATGAATGTGCATATAATTTTCGTCTATGTGTTTGCATTGCCCCGTTTAACAGTATAGCCACATTAGGCATAGCAATGCAAGTCTATGGTACAAAATAAAACACAATCAAATGTACTTATAAACCATTTTAAAATTAATGTAAAATTCACTGGAGTGTAAAACGGCAATTTAATTCCGTCCAGTGACCACTTGTGGCTTGATGCTAAAGATACCAGTTACTTCCAGTGATTATGCTAAGCTATGCTAATAATTCTGATCCAATAAATCTAAGCACTGAAAACACTGAGACGAAAATGATATGCACATTCATGAATAATGTTGGGAAATACTGCAAATATGTGAAAATCAAAAAAGGGTGGTCTGTTCCTTTAAGAGAGGAATCTCGCGACTTTTTCCGGGTGGTACTGTCTACTAAGTGGCGCCATCCAGACAGCGCAGGGGAGCGCCATGGAGCGCAAAGGCTGTTAGAATGAATGGGGTCCCATGGAGCTCAACCACGATGCTGCAATTGCTTTGGGAGAGAATTGGTATCATCGTTTCATTTTATTTTTCCAAAAGGCAGGATAGATTATCCTTTCAAACAGCACTTAGTTTGAATGTTTAAACTTGCTGGATCTTTGTAAAATACGTCTTTATTGTTAATTTGACGTCACGAGTGGCTTCACACACTGCGTTTGAATTGGTCAGCCGGCTGCATTGCTGTGATCACGATGGCCGTAAAGCAATGTTGTTAGCAAGATGCTAGCGGAGCCTGACTCATAAATGCCAAAGCTGTAGGAAATCAGAAGGACATAACTCCCAGGTTATTGTACATTTCATTTAAATCCACATTGGTTTCTCAGAACTTACAAGTTTGTCAAGTTTGTCAAGTTTCATCCGACAGCGAGCACAATTGTCAGTTATTAGCGCCAGCCTTATGAGCTCTGCTGTCTCGACAGCGCTCCCTGGGTGAACTGCAGGCGAGATTGAACACTGTATGTAAACCCACTGTGGAAGAACTGAGAAAACAGGACTGTGAAAGACAGAGGGAGAAAGAGAGCGAGACAGTGAAAGGAAAGGATAGGAAGAGAGATATGAAAAGAGGGGCGGGGGGAGAATGCAGCATGTATGAAAGACTGATGGATGAACGAGGCATGTATGGAAGAGTGATGGATGAAGAATGAACTCGGAGGTCATGACATGAGGCAACACACAGGTCATGTCTCCTCTCTACGCACGCACGCGCACACACACACACACACACACACACACACACACACACACACACACACACACACACACACACACACAGGTCACATCTCTCTACACTTATCACCTCACACCAGGGTCAGTCGACCTCACATTACCCCACATTACCACACGAGAGAGAGAGAGAGAATGGGGGGGAGCAGGGGAAAGAGGGAAAGACATCAGGATGGAAAAAAGGAAGATGGAGAGAGAGACAGAGAGATGACTAGATGGAGAGAAAATCCAACACACGAGAGAGAGAGGGAGAAGGGGGGTTGGTATAGAAGGGGAGAGAAGAGGAGAGAGAGAGGGAAAGACTGAAAGATCTGGATGGAAAGGAAGATGGAGAGAGAGACAGAGAGAGATGACAAGATGGAGAGAAGATCCAACCCTGAGGACAAAACTAACAAACACAAATAGGCATTTTATTTCTAGTCAGAGCGTGCTTCCCAAGAGTATTCTTTTCCCTCCAAACTTTTCCCCGCATCTTCCTCTCATTCGTTTGTCCTCTCTGAGTTTACAGTTATGCTGAGATTCCACTCTCAGCCAAGATAAAGAAAACGAGATGAGACAAAACGCTAACAGGAAACGCACTGGATCCCTTCCTCCTCCAGAAAGCCCGTCCAGTTGAGCCGAGTCTACTGAACAGTCGATTAGCGTCCCCATATGGCCACCATCAATTAACCCATTGATGCTGGATACTGTGTATACACTGCATTGACCCAGGCCCCTGGAGCGACATAGACGCAGCATTTGGGCTCATGAGATTAAAAAACAAAAAAACAAAAACAAAAAAAAATATGGGTATGTTAGAGCTGATGGCACATTCTAATGCAAGAGGGGGGTCTTGGCTTTTACATGCACTTTATTTCATGTTTTTATGTGCTTCAGAGATATTTAGGTTTTTATAAGGTCAGGCCATCTTTTCCCAAAAAGAGCTTAGGCATCTGGCAGGCTTTTTTTGCAGGTACCTTGCAGGTCTCCAGCAACTACACTGCCCTACAAAGGCAAAGTGCAGTAACTACGCCAACATTGAAATAAAAAAGCCTTCAAAGCCTTGGTATTAGGTTGGATATTTACTGCAAATTCAACATGGCAATATTTCTAAAACGGAACTCATTTGAACCATAAGGCTCCATAGATGGACAGAATGCCAAGCTGTCACAGGTGGACAGAATTGGGTCCCCAATTCCTTGTCTGTTTGGGGGGGCCCTTTTAGAGGACTTTGTCCTGGGCCTGATCAAAGCTGTCAGAGGGTCTGGTGATGATAACAGATAACCGCTGAGCAGATATTTTTTTGTATCACACAATTATCATTATGTTATTATTTTACAGGTCATTGCAAATAAATAGTTTGTGATTATGTCATGACTTGGCCATGTACTGTATGCGCCAAACTCAAACAGAAGTGTTTAGGGACGACAATCTTCAATGTCGATCTTTGCTGGAAGTCTTCATTATCGCTCCCACAGCCTCATCCTGTCCCATATCTCATATTAGGCTGTGCGTGTGCGCTATCTTTTGGAGAATCTAAGACAAGGGTGTCAAACTCAATTCACAGTGGACCAAAATCTAAATCTGGGATGAAGTTGTGAGCTGAACTCAATATTTACCCCAAAAAAGGGCTAACATTGCGCAACTACGCACTTAATACAGCCAAATTTCACAACCACTCATTTCCCATCATATGGTAAGGGAAATATTCCTGCACATATTCTGTTGTACGATGTATGAAATTGAGATATTACACTGTCCTGGGTCCACTCATATGTCTGTGAGACACCAACATTTTGTGTTCAGGCCACGTTAGTACATTATTGGAGATTATTATATGGTGTGACGTCATCGGTCGAATGCTCCATTCATTTCAATGGGGCTCCCCAACGTTCGCACGTCTGTTATTTTTCGATAACAGACGGGTTGTTCTATAACGGACCGGTTGGCCTAAAGAAATGTCCCCGCCATGTGTGAATCATTTAAGTATATCCATATAATAAGCGGGTTAACGTTCGGCGAGTCGGTCGCTTTGTGGAATAGCAGCACTTCAGAGAGAACAAGACCCCTCCGCTCCGCGTCGGGGTCTAAAGATTCTCTCTGTCGTGCTGCTATTCCACGGTAGCGACCTTCTCGCCGAACGTTAACCCTTACTTATGGAGTATGTGGCCCAACTGTAATAGACACCTGAAATGATCTTGTGGGCCAAATCTGGCCCACGGGGTCATTTTTATTTGGCCCACAAGATCATTTCAGGTGTCTATTACAAGCCTGAGTTTGACATCCCTGACCTATGTCTAAGATTTTGGTACACACATTTTGTGAGTTTTGGGACCCCTCAAGACAGTGAAACGCCAAGCATCCAGTGTGCACAATTGAAGATGTTAAAAATGTGTGTGATGCGCGCTCATCCCAGAAAGCAATTGCCATGGGTGCAGGATATCAAAGAACGCACAAGAGAAAGGAAAAAATATCAGCACACCACAAAAGCTCCCTTGTCGTGATTTAATGAAAAACTCGGCACAACGTTTCGACCTGCAAGGTCTTCGTCAGGTGTCAGCAAACATTAAGTACATTCGACATGACATCAACGCAGACATGCGCATGCAGACAGCAATGCATCCTGGATGAAAATGCTGCATGACGGTTAGATTTCCTGTCAAACTTCGAAATTTCGTCGACGTTGCGTTGACGAGGTGACATGTCACATGGTGTAAAACTATCGCGGGATGAATGCGGCTTCAGTCAGATCTTGCAACCTCTGCAGTTGCTTATCCCCTTCAACGCTCGTCGGCGGACTGCCTCCGAGGTCACGCGCCCATGAACTGGTTGGTCAACAACTCACTCACGTGTGTATATGGGTCTTGTCTCACACCTCTAAACAAGTTTGCGCAGGTCCCCACTTCAGCTCCTCCTCATTGCCTGTCCCCCCACTCCTCACACGTGGTGTGTTAGTAGAGCAAACTGGTGCGAGCTCATCGTCTCGTTCATATTTGTGGCCGACTTTAGATGCGCTGTATTTAATAACACCCACATGGTGACAACAAGTTCTCGCTGACGTGCCTTTTGCAACATCGACGCTCGCAACAAAGTCGTATGCGCCTATTGAGTGAGTGGGCAGGTCTACATATAGATAAAGAGGCGGAGCCCTCAAACATTAATCAATGACCTTGTTTAAATGAGACATTTCATTCGGAATTAACTCACTTTAATTCTGAATAAAACTTAATTCCACTTTAAAAACATCATGTAAACACTTACCCAACCCAACCGTAATTAAGTTTATTTAGACCCAGGTACCATGTCCTAAGATTGGATCCAGGCTGAGGTTATATTTTGGGGCTGAAGATGACCATCCCTCTCTTTCCTTCACGGGGGTACCCAGAGCCATACAGAGGGGAGAGTTACGCGATTGGAGGACCAGGAATTAAATTGCAGCCCCGCCTTTCAAGGTCATGCCTAAAGCGGCTGTCTTCCCCCAAAAAACCCTAATTAAGAGTTTACCCATTAGCCAGTTTCACTGGGTAAGGCGAATATGTAGCTCTGACACTAACTATGATGCCCAGGCCATTGAGCCAAAAAGCCATTTCATGGAAAGGGGGTACAAACGTGAATGGATGGAGGTGACAGAAAACAATGCGCTGCCCGCATCAGCAATTCTATGTCTCACGTCTTGCTGGCCTTGTCTCAGTCCCTCCATCCTGGACATCTCTGATACTGTGCTGCAGGCATTCGCCTACATGATTCGGGAGCAGGGCAGAGCCATGTCCAACATGGTCTTGGTGCGGCGACAGGTTTGACTTGCACAGTCTCCCCTGGTGGAACCAAGTAGAGAGCCCCCCACTCACTACCGGTGGTCCCTGGACACCTGTTTGGGCCTGCTGCCCAGGACGAGTGCAACATGGAGTACAGGTCACTCAGGTCAGGCAACAATTTGCGAGCCTCCATATGTTCCCCACTGCTGGGCGCCAGTCTCCGCAGCACTCCTACATCGCAGCCCCGTTGGTCGCCGCGTGCTGGATTTCACCAGCCACCAGCAAACCAGCGGACCTCTTGGGGGAGCTCGCCTAACCCACGCTCCCCAAGGGGTGGCGGCAGGCAGGGCCGACATCAATGACTGCCCCCTCCCGGCAGTCGGTCGCTTCACCAGTCGGCAACTTGCGCACTGGGAAGGAACCATATCAGACCCTTGGGTGTTCTCCGTTGTGTCTCAGGGATAAAACATCCAGTTCGGGTCCCGACCACCAAGGTTCCTAGGGGTACGGGTGACCAGGGTCAGAGACGACATCACGGCCCTAGCTCTGCGCCAGGAGGTCCATGCCCTCCTACACAAGGATGCGATAGCAGAACTCAATCCATCCTCACGAGACAGTGGGTATTATTCCACATATTTTATTATTCCAAAGAATGGGGCCGGGCTTCGCCCCATTCTCGATCTGTGACCCCTCAATGGACAAGGTATTGAAGTTCTGGATGCTGCGCATGGACGACGTGCTGTCCGGCGTCAGGAGGGGCGACTGGTTCAAGGCTCAAGGACGCATATGTCTACATGCCGATTGCACCTCGACACCAGCAATTTCTACGATTCGCCTTTGAGGGGAAAGCGTTTCAGTTCAGAGTCCTGCCGTTTGGCACATCGCTGGCGCAGTGGTGCCCAGGGTATTCAGAAGGTTTGTGGCGGCAGCGCTGCAGAGCAGTGGGCTGCGGGTATTCCTGTATCTGGATGACTGGCTCATATGTTCGGAATCCAGGGAGCAGGCACTCCAGGATTCAGCCAGACTTCTTGCTCACGTCGCGGCACTGGGCATCTCCGTGAACCTCAGAAAGAGCTCACTGATACAGACGCAGCAGACGGTCTTCCTCGGCATCCGGTTGGACTCCTGGCGGATGACTGCATGCCCGTCCGACCAACAAGTCAACGCCATCATTCACAAGGTGATTGTAGGGGTACAACCCACACACTTCACTCCTTTCAGGTGTTAAGCCGGGCATACACTGTGCGATATTTTCACTCGTGGGTCTTAAGCTTCTGCTCACACTGCACGATGGAATTTCACTGTTTAAAAGTTCACAGCTCACGACTCACGTTCTCACACTACACGAGCCGACAGTCGGATGCGAGCGAAATGCTTCCACCGTATGACGCGACAGGCATGTTTCCCCGGTCTGCAGAGGAGGGAACATGCGCACCTGAGGTGGAGATGAGGTCGCGCTCAACAGCGAATCGCACGGCCCTATTAATTTGTGCATGTGAAGTGTCAAATCGGGTCGTAGCACTGCTTTAACTGTGCGATTTACGCACGAGCCACGACCAGAATTTCAAACCGTTTTGATTTTCTTGCGACCCTGCGATTGCACGAAATCGCTTGTCGTTATCTAATGTACACTGCACGATGCGAGACTCACGATTGACCTGCGATTGAGCAAGAAATCGGCCCGACTCTCAAAAAGTCGTGCGAGTGCCAAATCGGGGCAAAAGTCGCACAGTGTAAGCCCAGCGTAAGTCGGTATGCTCACGACGGCGTCCCATATTGTCCCTCTAGGCCTGCTCTTGCTGAGGCTTCTCCAGATGTGGGTGAACGCTCTGGGCTTGCACCCCAAACACCACCGCCACAGGCAGATCAAGGTTTCATCCAGCTGTCTACTCTGCCTTCGTCCGTAGAGGGGGCGCTCACGCCTGACTCAAGGGGTGCCCATGGGCCTCATTGTACATCGCAGAGAAGTCGTAACCACTGATGCTTCTCTGACTGGCTGGGGTGCGATGTGGCAGTGCAGAACTGCTTGTGGAGCCGTCAACAATGACTACTGCACATCAACGACCAGGAACTACTGGCGGTCATGATGGCCCTCAGGCATTTCCTACCCTGGCTTGTCTTGGAGAGGATAGACAACTCGTCAGTGGTACACCACATAAACCACCAAGGGGGGACAAGGTCCCGGTCCTCCCTAAGACTGACGCAGCGGCTGCTTCTCTGGGCCTACCCGCGTTTTCTGAGCCTGAGGGCGATGTACTTGCCCGGCATTCAGAACTCTGCTGCTGATCTTCTGTCCCGGGGACAGCCTCCTCCTGGAGAGTAGAGGTTACATCTGGGAGTGGTGCAGGCCGTATGGCACAGGTACGGGATGGCGCAGGTGGACCTTTTGTGACTGATGGCCTGCCTATCCTCATCCAGTAGTGGTTAAACTCTTTTGCCTTGACACACACATGCACCTTGAAACACCACTACCACCATGTTCCTATTCCTCTTCTCCTTTCATGACCTGGCATCTCTCTCTCTCTCTCTCCCTCTCTCTGCTGCTCCATAGTATGCACATTAGGGATGTATTCTGATTTCAAAGGTAACATTTTACTCACTATAAAACAAGTTCCAGAATATTCTGTTTGCAAGGCAAGGCAAGGCAAGTTTATTTGTATAGCGCATTTCATACACAGATGCAACTCAATGCTTGCTTCACAAGATTAACAAATGCAAAAAATAAAGGAAACATGGAAGAAAGAAGGAATTAAATTAGAGTCAAAGAACATTTTGAAACATTAAGATAAAACCATAATAATAATACAATAAAAATAAAATAAACATACAAGTGTGGAACAGTGTTCGATAACCAGAACAATCCCCAAAATCGTCCACATTCGAAAATGAGCAAAGTCTTAACAAGACTTGTGGCCCCAAATTGACTAATGCCACCATTCGATATAAAATCAGAATATTCCTCCTAGCATGTAGCTGCAGCTCCTCATTGCTGTGTGTGTGTGTGTGTGTGCTGTGTTTGCCTTGCGTCCCCCAGGGCCTGACAGCTGCTCGCTCCCGGGGTTTTGTTTTGGTTGGCCATCAGTCCTGATTGTACAGACTCCAACCTGGTGCCCTGTATGTTGCCGCATTGGGGACCCCCTGATTATTTGAGGGGTGGTGTGTGCGTGTGCGCGCGCGTGTATGTGTGTGAGTGAGACACGGCACAAGAGAAAGTGTGTGTGTGTTTGTGCATGTGCGTGTATTTATATACATGGTATGTGTGTGAGTGAGTAACAGTGTGTGTGTACATCAGTCTGTGTCCCTGTATGCAAGTACTGGTGTGTGTGTGTGTGCGCGCGCGTATTATGGGGAGTTGTAAGCGTGTGGGTAATTGGCTTTATGTAGTTGTGTGTGTGTGTGTATGTACGTATGTGTGTGTGTTGGGGGGTTGCGTAGCATGGGGAGTTGCTAAGCGTGGGGGTAATTGGCTTTATATAGTTGTGTGTGTATGTGTGTGTGTGTGTGTGTTGGGGGAGGTGGGGTTGGTTGCGTGTGTGTGTGTTGTGGGGGGGTGGTGTTTGCGTAGCATGGGGAGGTGTGTGTGTGTTGGGGGGGGGGAGGTCGGGTGCGTAGCATGGGGAGGTGTGTGTGTGTGTTGGGGGTCGGGTGCGTCGCATGGGGAGTTGTAAGCGTGGGGGTAATTGGCTTTGCGTCGTTGCAATCAGCCCATGATTAATACTGCTGTTAAATCCTAAAATATATGCTGCTTGAGACCACTCTGTGTGTGTCTTTGTGTGTGTGTGTGTATACTGTATGTGTGAGTAAATTATGGGCATGTGTGATTTTTGTGTGTGTGTGTGTGTGTGTGTGTGTGTGTGTGTGTGTGTGTGTGTGTGTGTGTGTGTGTGTGTGTGTGTGTGTGTGTGCGCGTACTTGCGTCTGTAAGAATCCCCTAGATGTGACGGTCTGTCACACAAGTTGCTCAGCAAACAAATGCTGTGCAATAATCCATGCTTTTACACTCAAGGGAGAGCAGCTAGATTTGTGTGACACACACAAACACACACACTTTCTTTCCTTTCTCGTTCAGTCCTGATGTATTTTTGGATTAAATTCTTATCCTAATGAAAGCTCTAACATGAATCACAGTGCCCATGTAATGCACTCCTCTTTAACACACACACACACACACACACACACACACACACACACACACACACACACACACACACACACACACACACACACACACACACACACACAGCAGGCTGCCAGTACCAAGGCAATTTGATACGATGATGCACTGTGTTTGTGGTGAAGGTGGACAGTGTAACTTATATAACACACATTACACTGCAAGTACTGGTGTGTGTGTGTGTAGTATATGACATACATTACACTGCATGCCATTAGAAACCCTCATACTTCTCATCTCATCTCAGCATCCCTCAGCCAGACTGTAAAAAATGGAGGGTTCCTCAAAAAACCCTCAACTGCTTCGGGGAGGAACCCAAAGGTTCCCTGAAGAACTCCACATAGGTTTTCTGAAGAACCTAAAAGTTGTTGGAAGAACCCCAAGGTTCCCCAGTGAACCCTTATATTAGAAGATTATTCTACAGTGGCAATTGAAGGGTGCCTGCAAGAACTCACAGGTGCTCTTCTGTTTGCCACTATAACGACACCTAATTGGTTCAAACACTTACACATGATAGTCCCCCTTTGGCCGTTAACATGATGTTTTGAATTCCGAATTAATAATTCCGAATTAAATCGTTTCTTCAAGCTTACATTTCCTTTTCATTTAACTCTGAATAGTGAAGTGTTAACCTGATGTTTTCAAAGTAGAATAAAGCTTGAGTTAATTCTGAATTAAATGTACCATGTAAACGAGGCCTGTGGAAGAGAAAACAGGCCTTTGCATGAAATATCAGGTGTGAGTGTTTGAGCCAATTAGCCAATTAGAACCCTGCCAGTTAAGTGCCCAGCTGCAGCCAATACTACAGTTGCTGTGGGGGAACCCCGAAAGCGTTCTGTAAAAATATTGGGGTTCTTCAAAGCACCTAATTTTGTCTTCTGTCTTAGGTTCCTACTTCTATTATTATTATTATTATTATTACTTTTTCCCCCATCATTTTTTCCTCATCATTTTCTTTTATTATCTTTTAGAGTTAGTTCATTATTCTATCTAATTTTATTTTATTTTTAGTTTTTACAGTGTTTTGAGACCATGTTGTATGGTGATACTGCACTTAAAACAATAAATTATAAAATTATTATTATTATTAGGTTCATCAAATGTCCCTTACCGTGCGGACACACCGCAGGCATTGAACGCGTGGATTGAGTTTGTATGGGAGAACAGGCGGCGAACGAGGCAAATGCGTCGGGAGCGTTTCTAGAGGCGAGGGCGTCGAAAGCGCCAAAAGCCGAGGCCGGCAGAAGTTGAACTTCATCTAAAAATATGTAATGAGCTCGGCAGCAGCAGGGCGTCAGCCAATGGAATGTTCACATTTTTCTAAACAGGAGCTTCGGTTGGTCGAGATCCCTGGCCGAACGCTTCAGGTTGAATCATTTGCCTCGTTCAACGCCCCTGACCAGTGCTTTCCAGGCAACCAAGGATAGGAGGGTGTACTGACGTCATAACAGCGTAGTACGTAATTTTCACTAGGGGAGTACAATTCTTCTTCAACGGTCAGTATTGGAAGCATGGTTAAGTGCAATGCCACTACCGCCAGGGTCGGAGTGTGGAACAGGTCATAGGACAACGTGAATGTTTGTCAGCTGTCCTAAATTAGTCCTCGCAATTACTGCTGACCGACAACTGCAGTTAATTTGGCCCCAAACTGAACACTGACAACCGGATATTCTCTTTCAACCGATTTTGCCCACTGACCATGCGCACTGTGTCTTTAAGCATATAAATGTATTAGTTCTATGATATAAGCAACGCTCTGTACTACACCGTGGCCAATGCATCTTCCATTGAGTGAAACTTCTTATCCATTCTACATTCTTTGGTGGCAACTGAGGGTTTATCAAGGAACCTTTCACTTTTTACAGTGACCTCTCGCTCTGCACTCACTGACTTTCGCCTGACTCTTGCCAGACCCTCGTATATTTCCGCTTAAAGATGGCCTCTCAACGTCATTTCATTAATATTGCTGTGTTCCCCATTGTTATTGAATGTGTTACACATTGGTCCTGTTTTAAAAAACTTTCTGTTTGCTTTGTTTCAAGCCGTTTTTGCAATCGAGCAAGGTGACTTGTGGAGAAACGAGAGGGTGTTCCGGGTTTCTCGTGGAAATGCGTCTCTGATTGGCTCACTCCTCCTGCTCTCGTGGAAATGCGTCTCTGATTGTCTCGGTCCTCCTGTTCTCGGAGAGATTGTAATGGGAGACAGAGTCGCCCCTTCCCCGGGTGGTACTGCACTATACTCATGAACGGCCATCCGGGTACTTTGCTGGTAAATTTGCGTTACGCCTCTCTATGGGTGAAAACAAACCGAATGTCTCATCAACTTACAAGCTATATCGGCTTGTCTAAGGTGCTGTTTCCATGTAGCTGGATATTTTTATATGTGGATATTTTTTTCTCCTGGTTGCATTGGTTTTGGCCTTCCGTTTCCACATAGCAGATATTTAAAATCCAGGTATAAAAAGCAGGTGGAAAAATCCTGTTTAGGGGGCTGAAACGCATTTGTTACAATGGAGGATTTATTTTTATCCACATGTTGCGTTTACACCTCAACAGGAGAAAAAAATACCCTGCTAAAAATATATCCTGCTACGTGGAAACAGCACCTAAATGAGAACAGCCAGCAACACAACACGTTTTCGGCATGTTGCGCGTGAACAACGCTAGTCTACAGGTCCGTATCTTTCGTTTATTAACCCCCAACATCACAAATTGACTTGTATGGGTTGTTTTCCCCCACAAATGGGCGTAGCGCACATGGAAAACGTCACGCCGTTCATGAGTATAGGGGCGCCAACGGAGGCGTGCAGCCTCCGTTCAGGATTCAGGGCTGTGCTCTTTCGACAGCGACCCCTAGGCGAGTTGCTGGCACGGAGCAACCAGAGTGGGCATGCTGTATCATGTATGAGGCTTTGTGCTGTGTGTGTATGTGAGTAGCAACCAGCTGATAGCTAAGCTAAGCTAGGTTTCAGGCCACCAGACGTTGCTTATTTTGAAAACAAGCAGAAAAAAATTACTCAACATGTTTTTAGAAAAATGGGTCGACATAAACCTTTGTGGGCAACGCCTTCTTTCGACGTGACGCAACACAGAAAGGCTTTCGTGATTCGCTCGTTTCTCTGCATTATTTATGTCAATTGGGAAACACCGGGAAACACAGCCAGGCGAGGTGACGCACCGCTATGAGAGCCTTGCAAGTGAGTTTAACTTGGGGTGACCGTCCGATTTTCAAAAGAAGTGAATAAAACTGTTTTATCGGAAGTCCTTTAAGGCGGGCATACACTGTGCAGTATTTTCAATCGTGGGTGTTAAGCTCCTGCTCACACTGCACGAGGGAATTTCACGATTTAAAAGTTCACATCTCACGACTCAAGCCCTCACACCATACGAGCCGAATGCTCCCACTGTACGACACAACAGGCATGTTTCCCGGGTCTGCAGAGGAGGGAACATGCTCACCATGCGCGACCCTACAATTGCATGATCGGGAGGTGAAATCGCTTGTTGTTACCCCATGTACCCTACACGATGCGAGATTGAGCAAGAAATCGTCCAGACTTACAAAAAGTTGTGCGAGTGACAAATCGTGACAAAGAGAGTCCTAACCAAGTATTGAACAGTGACATGTTATATAGAAAGTACCAAATTTCAACTGATTCGATGTGATCTGAATTTCTTTCTTTTTTTTCTGAAGAAAACTATAATTTTACTAAAATATTCTCATGATGTGAATTCCTCAAGTCATGCTTTTTTGGGGCTGGGAGGTCAAAATATGTGGAAAATAAACAAATCAATGATGGGAATAGTTCAAAATGTGGGCAATGCATCTACAAGCCATGAAAGTTAAACATTATTGATGCAATTATGTAAATATAAAAACTTTATGATATTCTAATTATATGGCCAGTACCTGTATATTTCCGTCTCAATGGCTATGGTCAAAACGGGAAAAGTCACTGTCCTTCCAGTAGGCTAAATGGACATCGAGTCATTAAGTGTGATTCCAAGGGGAAAATTGGCAGTTTCCCGAATTTGTGGGCATAACAGGGATATTTGAGGGCAACAATAGATGCTGACTTACTGCTGCCTGCTAACCAAAATGCTGTGCGCCCCCTACCCTTCAAAGGGGAACACCAAGAGTGCGTTGCAATATGCGACCTTGCCTCCTCCACTTGCGCTTGTCTCCTCGTCCCGCCTCCTGGCCCGTCCTCCGTGGAGAAAACGATAAAGTTTCCCAGCTGTCAGCCTAGCCACAACAACTTTTGAGGGACTGTTTTTCATTCACCATCCCAATTGCAAATGAGAAAAATACTCTACAATTGAGCTTTTGCAAGATATTGAAATATAATACTGTTGTCAGTGATGTCATCATGACATATTACTTCCTGGTACGAGGAGAGAAGCAAGTGGAGGAGGCAAGGTCGCATATTGCAACGCACTCCAATAAACCACCCGACCTACTTTAAAACAGTCTTCATTCTGACACTTATTTACTTAGATATTGAGAAATGAAGCGAGAAATCAACATTGTAGTATCTAACTATGATGTCGCAAAATCGATGTATAGCCTATTTTACGATTCTGCCATCTGTCAGCCTTACACCGCTCAACTAGCCTACGTAAGCTAAGCGCCAACGTGAAGAACGTAACTCTTGCCATAGAATTGCTATAATGTCAAATGCATACTGATGGTGCAGGGTAGCACTCTTGTTACTACTGTTCGTAACGACCGCCTCATCAGATACCTTCACAACGTAAGTTATATCTGATCAGACACCTGTTTATGTAGGGACGGAGTCATTTGCTACGTGTACATGATGTTTTTAAGTCCGATTTAATAAATGCGATTTAAATAGATCGGATTAAGAGTTATTTTGCGATGTGTATACATGGCACTTTCACTTATATGCAATTAAACGTCTGGGGAAAATAAAGCATTGCGATTGGACTGAGGACGCACGTGCTGAGCGAGCCAAATAAGGCACGGGGGCGTGGTCCAATGCCACCGAGATGCAGGTCATCTTCCCCACGAAAATCGTTGCCTCAGGCGGACTGAAATCACAACATTTCCCCCTTTCTCCCTGGATCATTTACAATGCTACATTAGCTACCCTGTTAGCATAGAAAAACGAGTGGTCAAATAGTCATGTGGAGTAACTTTGTTGTGCTTCATTACTTCGTGGGGCACTTTTACATCAATATATGGAAGCCACAACATTTATAGTCGCTTAGGGACTTTAAATTAAGCAAAACTTTCATGTGAAAATTAACAGGAAGTGCCGCCATGTTTTTCTCACTGGCAAAGAGCACGGTCTCTTGGCGCCATCATGTGGTCAACGAGCATGCGTGGAACGACTGGATTTATTGTAATTCCGAATAAAAGGTTACATGACAGAGGAACGTGTTTAATCGGATTTAAAAGAGGATTAAACCACCCACTTTAATCGGACTTAAGTTTAAATCGGAATAAACTTAAATCCTGTTCGGTAAGTGTTTACATGATATTTTTAGAGTGGAATTAAGATTTAAAGTGAGTTAAATCGGACTTAAGTTGTCATGTAAACGCATAGATTGAACCACTGCCTTCCATTTGGAATTCAGCCTATATGTGTGGCATTGGTAAGCACTCTGGACCAACGAGTCTGGCTCTCGCTTCCTGTTAGAAAAAATAAAAATAAAGAAAGAGAAAGACCAAGCAATCCAAGCTGAACTATGCAAACCATGGTGTTGTGGGGGTCTGGGGGCGTGTATGTTTGAGTGTGCGTGTGTGTTGGGGGTCTGGGGGACCCTGGTCCATGGGATGGAGGTGTGGGGGGGGGGGGGGGGGGGGGCTGGGGGGGTTAAGGGAGGAGGTTGGGAGAGGAAAAAAGAAGAGTGTGCAAGGCGCTAGTGTGCACATGGTGGGATAAGCTGGTAGAGGATTACCCTGACAGCCTACTGTACACACGGCAGCACCGCCCACACCCACATACACACACTCGCACACACATACTGTTCCGTCCTGTCCTGTCCTGTCCTGTCGTGTGGTGTGACGGGGCCGTTATTGATTGTGTTTGGATGTGTCTAACTGCCCCATAAATAAACACATGATGGCCTGGGGAGGACAGAGTGACCGATGCAAACATGCGTGGCGAGCCTGAAGGATGTGTGTGTTTCTTTGAGTGTGTCTGCGTGTGTGTGTCATGGCAGTGTGTGTGTGTGTGTGTGTGTGTAGCAGTACATATGTGTGAGCACACGTGTATGTGTGTGTGTCTATGACATGAGTACACAAGTGTGTGTCACGGTGCATACACACCAACGGCGCGGACGTCCATGTTGCTCCTTGAAAATAGAACTCGAGTCTATTTTCCTGCGTGAACGTCCATGGTCAATGCGCGGCTCCCATTGAAAATGAATGGCTTTTGCCTGCGGATAGAACGTGGACGTTGACTGTGCAGTGTGAAAGGCAGCCCGCAAACCTCTCGGACTCGCACTGCTCACGGAGACGTTAAGGAAACGTGCCGTCTCTGTGTGCATGTACCATCAATATTATTAGCTGTGTGTGTGTGTGTTTATGTGTGTGTACCTTCATGCGTTTGTCCATGCATGAGTGCGTGTGTGTGTGTGTACGTCAGTGCGTGCGTGTGTGTGTGAGTGTTATGGCAGTCTGGGGTGGCACCCCAATCCCTCCAAGTGACACGACAAGAAAAGTGAATTGAGAGAGATTGGATGGAGTTGGGGTGAGAGGAGATGAAGTTAGTGAGTGTGTGTGTGTGGGGGGGGTGCGGGGGTGTAAGGTGTTGGATTGAGGGGCAGTGAAGGCTGGAGGGGTTAGAGGGGTGCACGGTTGAGGTGTTTGTATTTGAGGTGTGTGTGTGTGTGGAGGGTTGCGTGGTCGAGGTGTTTGTGTTGGGGGGGTGGGGGGCAGATGATCTCACCCTGGTCCGCGAGGAGTGCGAAGGCTCCCTTAATTTGGATTTATTGGACACGTCCATGATGCATTGCAGTCTGGCCAGCCCGGCTGGGGGCGGGCGGGCGGGCGGGGTGATGCTCAAGCCCAGGAATGAGGTGGAGAACTGGGGATTGACATGAGGTGAGGTGGGGGGGTGTAACACTTTACAGTCTAAAAAAAGCTTCATGGATACTTTGTAAATAGTGAAATAATTATCAACAAAAGCATTTATAAATGTCTGTAAATGAATAAATACCATGATAACACGGCAGACACAGCACAGCTGCAAAAGTCTGTCTGTCAAAGAGCAAAAGATGAGGCAAACACACATCAAGCCTATCCAATAGGAGCCGATTAACAAATTCATTGGTTGGGTCTGCTGTTTATGTTTTGTTTATAGTTAATTAATTGAACTAGGCTATAATAATTAACTTAATATTAATTTAGAGTTAACAACTCTTTTTAAGGGACTGTTACTCTAAAGTGTTATCTGTGGGGGTGTTGGGATGTACGTGGGGAAGATGTGGAGACGTTTGGGTTGGTTGGTATGGAGGTGTCTGTGTCAGTGTTGGTTTGGATGTGCGTGCGTGCGTGTGTGAGTGCGTGCGTGTGTGTGTGCGTGAGTGTGTGTGTCTGTGTGTGTGTGTATAGAGCTGGACCTGGAGTGCAAGGTCTTACTTTCACTGCAACATGAGGAGTGTTTGTTTTTGTCCCTTCGTGACACGTCACGGTTGGAGTGGACTGGCGGCCGGGCGCAGGCCTGAGCAAATAGGAGGAGAGGAGGACAGAACAGAGGCAGAGAGGAAGAAGAGTAGACAGGACGACGGAGGGAGGGAGAGAGGAGGAAAGACAGAAGGAAAGGAGGGAAGACTTGAAGTCTGAGCCCATGTGGTGAGGAAGACAGGCAGAGGGAGAGAAGGAGGGAAGGCTAGACAGAGGGAGAGAAGCGAGGAAGGAAGGGGAAGACAGGGGGAGACATCTTACCTTCTCAGGCCAGTAAGCCTACGTGGCGAGGAAGAAAGGATGGTGGGAGAGAAGGAGGAAGGAAAGAGAGAGGAGAGAGCAATGGAGGAGAGGAGCGGAGGGAGGAGAGCGATTCTCAGGCCAGTAAGCCTAGGTGGCAAGGAAGAGAGGATGGTGGGAGAGAAGGAGGAAGGAAAGAGAGGAGAGCGATAGAGGAGGGAGAGAGGAGAGCGATGGCGGAGGGAGGATAGAGAGGAGAGCGATGGTCGATGAAAGGCCTCATGTCTTCTGCTTGACTTCAACTGGACATTCCGATTCCTCCCTTTGTTTTCACAAGTCCATCAAGCAGCAACGGGAGGCCATTTTAAAAGCCACTCTTCTCTAGTGGAGATAGGCAGGGGGGCTCCTGGCTTGACACAGACACAGACACACACACAGACACACACACACACAGACCGATACACACACACACACAGACCGATACACATACACACACACACAGACCGAGAGACACACACGCACACACACACACACACACACACACACACACACACACACACACACACACACACACACACACACACACACACACACACACGCACAAATACACACACACACACGCACACCTTAGTGGAGATGTGCAGGGGGCTCCTGGCTTGAGTTATACTCGGTCCTTGGGCAACCTCCACCCTTTAAAACAAAATAAAATCACTACGGCGTCATACGTGCACAAACACGACGTTACTCTTTCACACTTTAGGGGACCACAGTTGTACCAATGGGCCCTGAAAATGTGAGCTTGCGGTTTTCTTACTTTTTGGTGTGTGTCAAAGTGTTCTTGTTGGAGGACAGACAGACAAATCTTACCGTTTCAAGCCAAAATCCCCGTCTCAATCTTGGGCTCTTGACATGACTTTGGGATGGGGATGGAAATGGGGGGGTTGGGAATCGGTATAGTGAGTTTTGAAGGCTCATTGCTTATTCCCCCACAGTGCAGAACTTGTGGTTTTTAGAGAGGAGATATTTTTTGATGGGGGTTCAGGGGGAACGAGTCAAGAAATGACTGCATTTTAAATCAGCTTGGAACTTCACGCTTCAAGTTTTTCATGTTTTTCCATGTTCTTGCTGACCTTGCTGAAATGTCCCCTGCAATAAAAACGTACAGAGCGATTCTGTCTCTCTTCAACTTTTTATTCATTCTCTTTATTTCTCTTATCTCTCTCTCTCTCTCTCTCTCTCTCTCTCTCTCTCTCTCTCTCCCTCTCTCTCTCTCTCTTCACCGCCCTTTTTCTCACGTTCCTTTTAGCTGTTATTTCTCGATCTGTTTCTTTCTCTGTCTCTCAGTCTCTCATCATCCTTGTTCTCTCTCTCTCCCCCCTCTCTCTCTCTCTCTCTATCCCCCTCTCTCTCTCTCTCTCTCTCTCTCTCTCTCTCTCTCTCTCTCTCTCTCTCTCTCTCTATCCTGTCTTCTTCACTCATTTTCCTCAACACGTTCCTCTTTAACCTCATTAGTATTTAGGTCTCAGAGTTCGTTCTTGGACATTCTTTACATTTTTTATTTCAGAAAACATGCACAACATAAGCTTATAAATGCTTTCCCAATCGCATCGTAATCTATTCTCAGAGAGGGTTAACACCCTCCAAAAGTCCTCCTCAATTGATCCACAGGGATATACACACTCACACACACGCACACAAGCACACACACACACATACGTACACACACACATACGTACACACGCGCGCGCGCACACACACACACACAAACACACACACACACACACGCGAACGCATGCACGCACACACACACACACACACACACCCTCAGACCTTGTACAAGCAAAACCCCTGAGCATACACATTCGACAAGGGAATGGTTTTGCAAACTGAAAAAAACCCCTAGGGAAATCCAATGCATAACTCCACTGTATCACACAGAGGCATTTTTTGCTGAGCAATTGGGGACTTTTTAATAATGTGTATCGTCGATAAATCATTGCCTTCACGAACTGCCTTCACAGACATACTGTACAGCTATACAGCATCCAAGTTACGACCGCACTATAAAGACTGCGCTGCAGGAGTGGATAAACAAAACAAAACAGCGCGGGAATGGAGTTTGTTTTTGGGAATGGGAAAGTATACTCAGCGGACAATGAGAAAACCTCTGTGTGTGCGCGTGTGTGTCTGTGTGTGTGTGTGTTTGCGTGTGTGTGTGTGTGTGTGTGTGCGTGTCTGT
>NC_085876.1:28086051-28096051 GCF_034702125.1 Engraulis encrasicolus | reverse complement strand
CTAAATAATAAATACCCTTGGTGCAGGCCTGTTTCGACGCTCGGGTGCGTTGTGGCCTTGAAAATGAGACACTGGCCGCTTCACTCAGAGAGCAGAAAATAAAAGAAAGACTGGCCTGTACCTTGTTGCAGTGAGAGAAGCGAAGTTGCACGCGATCACGCAGCAGCATGTGATCACGCGCCAGCAGCGTGGGTCTCGCAGCAGCACCGTTCCTCCTCGAACACGCACCTCTCGCCTGGACAGCAGCGCGGCCGAATCTTCCTTTCTCCACCCAGGTCGTCGATCCCGGTCGTCTGGGCTAGACGGTTCCACAACTTCCCGGTGTTTCGGATGACTCAGAGCACACAGTCCAAAAGCACAGCTACAGCGCGAGCCGTCTCACTGAGCCTCGAACATCACGTGCGCAAATGCACTGGTCCCCCGCGGTATTCTGCTACCACGGTTGGCGATCAACTTCTCAAAAGAAATAAAACAAAAACAATGGTGTCCCGATGCACAAGTCTTAGCTCTAATACTCTAAAAGTACCCCAGGCGACCACTTTGCAGTATAAACTTCCCCATTGCCTAGGAAAGTTAGAGCTAATCCCCTGCTAGCAGGAGAGCACAAACATTGCTGCCTGTCTCCTTCACCATCCTCCGACGAACTGAAACCGCATGGCGATACACTTCCCATTGCGCAACAGTTCACAGGTCAGTGTCCTTGGCCAATCAGAATTCAAGAAAATAAATGTTCACATATTGAAAACGCAAATTAAATACAATATTGCAGAAACAAAAGTACAATGGCATAGAATTATTACAAGTTCTTAGAAAATACATTACAAACGTTTTAACACTTATCAACCTTCACATTAATTAAATGCAAAATATAGCACAGGGCTACACTCTCCCCCACTTAAACGGTTTACATGTCCCTATGAAACCTAGTTCCCATGAAACATGAATGAAAACAAAAACCTAAGTGGCACAGGAAAGTGAAATAAAATTCCCTTTAACCTATCTTAATGACTACACCCCTATGTACTATAGTCAATGGCTGGTCTTTAGACTTCCCTGCCTCATCATAAGTTAGTCTGATAACAGGCTTAATAGACCTCTTCTCGCGTCTAGGGGAAGTTCTCTGAGGTTGGGCTTCCTCAGTCTCTCTAACGGGAGAATGTCTTTCAGGCTCTGCACTACTTGTTGGTTCAGCAGGCGTTTCTACCTCATCGACAGTTTCAATCTCACCATCAATAGAGTCTGCAATGGCTTCTGACATCACATCACATTCCTTCTCTTCATCATGATCAGACACACTGTCCTGCTCATCAGCAGTGTTCTGTTCTTCAGGCTCATGATCTCTTTCCGAGACAGGATCTTCAAAATCTTCAGGTTCTGACCTCCATCTGAACATAGGCCGATACTCAGACTCAGAGTCACTAGATTCCTCATCCAGCGGATAACCTGCATTGTCTTGAGACTTCTTAGCATGTGATTGACGTGTCATTGACTTTCTCTGACTCCTAGTCACGGGTCTTGTCGTTTGTTCTTGAACATCTGGCTCCTCAGAAATTCTCACCAAACTTCCAATTGGCAAAATGTTGTCCCTGTGAATAGTTCTCAGCTTCCCCATCCCACTTTCAGGCTTCACCCTGTAGACAGGCAAATCAGGGAGCTTTTCCACTATCACATAGGGTAAAGAGTTCCACCTACTCTGCAATTTATGTTTCCCCTTCAACCCCAAGTTCTTCAAGAGCACTCGATCACCCTTGGCCAATACTTGGTTGCGTAGGACTCTCTCATAGTTCCTCTTGTTTCTCAAATGAACTTGAGTTGCAGACTTGGTAGCTAACTCGTAAGCATTCTTTAAGTCTCTTTTCAGATCTTCCACGTAACGTGAATGACTCACTGGTTCTTGGTCATCAGTACCGAAACATACATCGATCGGCAATCTGGCCTCTCTGCCAAACATGATGTAGTAGGGTGAATACCCGGTGGCATCATTCTTGGTACTGTTGTATGCGTGTACTAACTGACTCACATGACGACTCCACTGGCGTTTGTGGGTATCTCTCAAGGTTCCCAGCATCGATAACAGGGTTCTGTTAAAGCGCTCTGGTTGCGGATCGCCCTGAGGATGATAGGGTGTCGTCCGTGACTTACGGATTCCCAAGGTTCTCAGAAGTTCCTGGATCAACCGGCTCTCGAAGTCACGGCCTTGGTCCGAATGAATTCGAGCTGGAAGACCATAGTGAACGAAGAATTTTTCAACCAATACCTTGGCGACAGTGACTGCTCGTTGATCTTTAGTTGGGTATGCTTGCGCATAGCGACTGAAATGATCGGTCACCACGAGGATGTTGGCAATTCCACTTGAGTCTGGCTCTAGTGAGAGAAAGTCGATACATACGAGTTCCATAGGTCCTGTAGAAGTGATCTGATGTAACGGAGCGGCTCGTGGACATGGACTCTTCCACGTGATACACTTCCCACAGTTTCCTATGTATGTCTCAACAGTCTGACTCATCTTCGGCCAATAGAACCTTTCTCTTATCAGTTCTGCAATCCTCTCTACTCCCAAGTGTCCCATGTCATCATGCAATGCACGACACACCTGCTTTCGAAATTCTTTTGGCAGCAGCAACTGGCGGCGTTGTTTACCAGAAGCTTTGATTGTCACTCGGTAGAGTAATCCATCTTCAATTCTCAGTTTGGCAGTCTCTCGCTTCAGCAAGGAAACATCTCCATCAGCAGCGTGAGAAGGCCAATGGCCTGTGTTCAAGGCCTGTCTAACTACTTTGAGGACAGGGTCTTTGAGCTGGGCTCTTTGCAAGTCTTCTCGGGTTAACTGTTCTAGTTGCCCAACGTTCAGGTGAGTTGCAAAGCAATAGAGCTCAGGAATGCCCTCTGCAGGAACTCCTAGTCTTTCAGCCATACACACATCTTGTGCGCGCACTTGACTGCAAAGCGTCTTCACGTCACCTGGACACAGTTTCTTCCAGGGCTCTGCTTCAACATCAGACCAGTTGCGTGAGAGTAGGTCAGCGCCAATATTCACCTTTCCAGGATGATATTTGACTTCGAAGTCATACGTGGCAAGAGCAGCAAGCCATCTGTGTCCTGTTGCGTTGAGTTTCCCAGTTGTCAGCACATATGTGAGCGGATTATTGTCAGTCATTACTGTGAATCTCACACCATAGAGGTAATCGTGGAATTTGTCTACCACGGCCCACTTGAGTGCTAGAAACTCGAGCTGGTGGATGTGATACTTCTGTTCCGCAGCAGTCAATCCTCTGCTGGCAAATGCGACGGGACGGAGACCTTCAGGATGAACCTGGTGTAAGACTGCTCCTAAACCTTTCAGACTTGCGTCAGTGTGCAACACATAGTGCTTGTTAGGATCTGCGAACGCTAACACAGGCGCATTGGTAAGGCGTCTGATGATCTCACGGAAAGCTTTTGTGCATGCGTCTGTCCATCGTGAGCCAAAAGGTTCAGCCTCCTTGTAGTACTGTTGATCTTTCGCGACAGTAGGCTTCTTGCCTTTCCTCACAGGGGGATATCCTTTGGTTAGGTCTGTCAAGGGCTTAACAATGGATGAGTAGCTCGCAACAAATCTGCGGTAATAACCACAGAAGCCGAGGAATGACCTGAGTGACTTAAGGTCAGTTGGCTGTGGCCACTGGGTTACAGCTTCGACCTTTGCTGGATCTGTCGCAATCCCATCAGCAGAGACGATATGGCCGACATACTTGACTCTGGGCTGACAGAACTGGCATTTGTCCAAAGACACTTTTAGGCCGACTTCCTCGAGACGGTCTAGGACTTTCATGAGTCTCTCCTCATGTTCTTCCATCGTAGCACCAAACACAATTAAGTCGTCAAGATATACAAGGACTTGTAGCAAGTTCATGTCCCCAACGGCCTTCTCCATTAGACGTTGAAACGTCGCAGGGGCTCCCATCACTCCCTGGGGCATACGTTCGAACTGGTAGAAGCCGAGAGGACAAATGAACGCGGTCTTGTCTTTATCTTGTTCCGCCATTGCGATTTGGTAGTAACCGCTACGAAGGTCTAAGACAGAGAACCATCGGCTACCTGCTAAACAATCCAATGCGTCATCGATGCGTGGCGTAGTGTATTGGTCTGGTATTGTCTTGCTGTTCAGAGTCCTGTAGTCTATGCACATTCGCACATTTCCATTCTTCTTTCGTGCTACCACGATAGGCGAAGCGTATGGACTCCTAGACTCCTCTATCACTCCAGCGTCTAGCAGCTGTCGGAGATGCTTACGCACGTCCTCTATGTCCGCAGGCGCTAGGCGTCTGGATCTTTCACGAAACGGACGGGAATCAGTTAGACGAATGGTGTGCTCAACGTCTTTGGCTAAGCCAACCTCCCATTCATGGAGTGAGAACACGTTGCGTCGACTGCAGAGTTTTCTCCTAAGTCTGTCTTTCCATTCATTGGGGATAGGAGAATCTCCAAAGTCTATCATGTTTGGATCCAATTCTTCAGTGTTTTGACTTTTCACTATAGGACTGGCCAAATCAGCTGATTGAACTGTTCCTAGGGGAGTTCCTCGAGGTATAGTAATCTCCTTTTTCGTTTCATTCTGAATCAACAGTGAGAAGCAGTTGGGGTCAATGGCAGAAGCAGGAGCAACTACGGGCTGGAACATCACTCCGTGAGGTAATGCTATAGTTTCACTCGTCTCCACCACGATTATGCCTTTAGGTGCTGGCTGGCTGAGGTCCAGTTGACATGGAACACGGCGACTCTCCTGAGGGGTAAGTTTCAAGTCGTCAGGGCCCATGAACTTCACTAAGCCCAAGGAATCCTCAGTGTTTGTGTCATTGGCGTTAGGCAGCACCAGTTCTCTCTTTAGTTCAGTGTTGCTGATTCTCAGGGCACGGGCTAAGGCCTTACTCTTTGGAGGACCACACAGATCAACGAGTCTGTGGAACAAGTTAGCGTTTGTGCCTAGGATCACTGGGACCTGGTCTGGTGTGTTGGGCCCAGGGCAAATCAATGCCAACACTGACAGTGTCTCTGACTTTCCAGTTAGCTCCTTTGGAAACTGCATGTCCACTACAATGTATCCTGAGTAGGGATAGCTTGTATCACTTAGTCCCCAGATGGCTAAGCCAGACACTGGTTGTATGGGTATATCTGATAAGTGCTTCTCATAGAATTTCTGGAAAATGATGGTTACTTGGGACCCACTATCTAGTATGGCTGTACAGGGGTTACCGTTCACTCTCACTTGCACTGTAGAAGGTGGACCAATGAGACCTTTGGGAAGCGGGGCAGTTGTGTTTGTGCATACTTCCTGTTTTTTAGAATGACAGTTGGTGGTCTCACTGTTTGCTTTGCCATCACTCGACTGTTTGCCTTTAGCTTTGTTAAGCGATGCAATGAGTCTCTTTATGACTCTTTTCTCATTTTCAGCAGATGAGCACTGGGTGGCGATATGGCCATCTTCTCCACATCGGTAGCAGAAGCGTTCACCACCTCCAGGACTTTGTGCTTGTCTATAGCCTTGACTTTGGCTCTTAGTCCCAACAGCAGCTACAGTAGCCGAAGGCTCAGTTGTATTTCCTCCGTTGGACTTCAACTTTCTGCTTAATCTCTTAACTTTCTTCCTTAAAGCAGCAGCTTCTGACTTGTCATTGCCTGAGTGACTTGGACTTGGCATAAGTGCATGAGCACTGGCTCCTTCATTTGCTGAACTCTTACTCATCTCAAACACTTGAGTTTTCAAAGCTTTAAAATCAGCCTTTAGCACTTCTATGCTTACATCATCGTCAACTGAGTCATTACAAGCAGCAACATTTTGAATACGTGCATTCACCTTCTTTCGCGTTTGCTGGTATTCTTCTTCTGTTCTGATTTCAGACAGTAAGTCAAGAAAGTTGGGGGGTTTACTACGTCTCTCTTTCAAGCGTAGCTGTAGCAACATGAAGTCTGAGTCTATTGCACCACGAAGCAGCTGCTCAACGCGCACTTTGTCTTTGTCACTAGCCGAGACCCCTCCTTTCTTCACCACTTTGGCCAGAAAAGGTTCAATTCGGCGGACGTAGTCTGACAGCTTCTCCCCGGACTTCTGCTGTATGAGCCGGAAGGAAAAGTACAGGTCTTCGGCAGACTCAGCGGAACCAAATGCACTGTCCAGCGCATTAAGAAACTCTTGGGCTGTGGCTCCTTGCTTACTGAGGCGTAGTGACTTGACAATTTCGAGAGCAGGCCCTCTTAAGCACTCCAGGATTCGTCGCCTCTTCTCTTGTTCAGTGAGCTCACTCTCTTGAACCATCAATGTTGCCTGTTCTAGCCAATATTCTAGAGATTCTTCCCCAGCCGGGGTGGGAGTGATTCCTGAGAAGATCCGCAGACGGCGGTATCCATGGCTCTCAGCTTGACTTTTGGTAGTGCGGCTAACCACGTCGACCATGGCGCGTAAGACTGACTCGTCAGTGGAAGACATGCTTTGAATGTCGGCAAAGGTCTTACCTTCTGACTTCAGAAAGAGTTGCAACTTGGCTGAAAAGTCCTCAGCAGGAGCAGGATTAGTGGGTTGTTGAGCATGGGTTATGATCTTCCAAACAGCTCCATCTGTGGGTCGGACTTCAGGAGGAACTACTCTTGGATCAATGACTTCTTTGCATTCACAGAGAACCAGTACGCCATCGCCATCACTGTAGGGCTTTGTCCCCCTTACTCTCACACGACCCCAACATCGGACTGTATGTAGCTCTTCTTCAATTTTGGCCACTTCGAGATCTTCCCCCACCCCTACCACTAGTATGGCGTGAGTAGCATCAATAGTTTCAGTGTCGCACCACTCCCTAAGCTCTGCCTGCAACTTACTATCAGCCATGACTGAAAATTTAAAGTTTCTAAATTTCAGCAAAAAGTTCAAAAATGTACTAGGACAAAATAAAATACTTCAAAAAATTCTCATAACCATCCCAGCGGTGCCTCCATTTTGTGTAGCGCCCCCTTGCCTAAATTACTGGCAAGACCTTCAAAAATATGTAAAACACTCAAATAAGTATGGGGCGCCCTGAGTTCTTATCAGTTTTGGTGATAAAACAGCAGTAGTTTAAATCGGTTGGTTATGAGATTAATTACCTGGTAAATACCCTGTAAATATACCTGTTTAATCAAGTAATAAGAATGTCACAATGAATAATGAATTGCAAATGAAATATCTTTCTTGTTTTTACTTAAAAAATGTTCCAAAATGAAATTACATGAATTAGATAAATTAACAAAAATCTCACCAAAGAGTGGGTTCAAAGCTTAAAATGAAATACAAATGGCTCTTATAGCCAAGTAAACACAGTAATATTTGTGCTTTAGCACAAAACCCTTTTCAATAAAAGATGTCCTTTAAATTGGTTAAGTACCCTTTAAACTCAAATACACCTCAAAAGGTAAACCTCAAATGTCCATAGCATTCAATGTCCATCAATAACAATGAAAAAACATACACAGTTCAAGTGCACAATGAATTATAAACCTCCTATGCCGGCTTAATAACTAAATAATAAATACCCTTGGTGCAGGCCTGTTTCGACGCTCGGGTGCGTTGTGGCCTTGAAAATGAGACACTGGCCGCTTCACTCAGAGAGCAGAAAATAAAAGAAAGACTGGCCTGTACCTTGTTGCAGTGAGAGAAGCGAAGTTGCACGCGATCACGCAGCAGCATGTGATCACGCGCCAGCAGCGTGGGTCTCGCAGCAGCACCGTTCCTCCTCGAACACGCACCTCTCGCCTGGACAGCAGCGCGGCCGAATCTTCCTTTCTCCACCCAGGTCGTCGATCCCGGTCGTCTGGGCTAGACGGTTCCACAACTTCCCGGTGTTTCGGATGACTCAGAGCACACAGTCCAAAAGCACAGCTACAGCGCGAGCCGTCTCACTGAGCCTCGAACATCACGTGCGCAAATGCACTGGTCCCCCGCGGTATTCTGCTACCACGGTTGGCGATCAACTTCTCAAAAGAAATAAAACAAAAACAATGGTGTCCCGATGCACAAGTCTTAGCTCTAATACTCTAAAAGTACCCCAGGCGGCCACTTTGCAGTATAAACTTCCCCATTGCCTAGGAAAGTTAGAGCTAATCCCCTGCTAGCAGGAGAGCACAAACATTGCTGCCTGTCTCCTTCACCATCCTCCGACGAACTGAAACCGCATGGCGATACACTTCCCATTGCGCAACAGTTCACAGGTCAGTGTCCTTGGCCAATCAGAATTCAAGAAAATAAATGTTCACATATTGAAAACGCAAATTAAATACAATATTGCAGAAACAAAAGTACAATGGCATAGAATTATTACAAGTTCTTAGAAAATACATTACAAACGTTTTTAAACATTTTAACACTTATCAACCTTCACATTAATTAAATGCAAAATATAGCACAGGGCTACACACACACACACACACACACACACACACACACACACACACACACACACACACACACACACACACACACAAACATACACTAATACACATGAACAGTCACAAACACACATTTTTGCTTTTTGCACTCAAACACACACAACTGTTTCCCTTTAACTCCCCTCCTGTCCGCCACCACCCGCACCGCACCGCACCGCACCGCACCGCACCGCACCCCTCTTTCAAATCACACATATGCACACACCGTCTCTAAACCTAGTGTCACTCTCACTCCCCCAAGCCATCCATCACCCTGAACACCTATTGAGAGTTTTGAGAAGGGGAGGAGGGAGGAAGGAGTTTATCCACTCAGACACGCAGGGAGACCTGGAGGCCCGTTCTCCCGTTTGGACCCTAACGCCACTGTTTACACTTTTTGTTCTCTCCCATTTATTTTGTTAGGAAACGGCACAGGGGCTTTCGCTCAAACCCTTTTCCCCCTGCTGCTGGCTTGCCTGCCTGCCTGCTGTCCGCCCACCCGCCTGCCTGGCGTGGTGTTGCCGTTACGTGGATGGTCTCGTGGGCCATACTACCTTTCCCTCCCATTGTCCATTACCACCACCATCACCGATCCACCCTATCATCTACACACCACCACCACCAGGGGTGTCGTTCAGGGGGATAAAGTGTGACTGAGTCACTATGGCCCCATCTATATAGGGGGCTCATGCACAGTCCAATTTATGTAGATATATGGCTGGCGGGGGGCGGGGGGGGGTGTGCTCCATTGGAGATGATTGTACTGGGTCCACAATTTTCTGCTACTTCCCTGACCACCACCACCACCATAGGCGTTTTCTGCATTGAGCAAGGTCTTGTCGTTGATGATGGTGCCAATATATACGTATATTTAGTTTGGATAGGTGGATCTCCCCCATGGGCCACACTAGCTTTCCTCCACACCAACAGCACCACCCACCCATCCAACCCCTTTGCCCCTCCTAATGCGTCCCTCTCCTCGCGCCTGCCAACTTACGCTGACAATGTCCCTATGTTATACGACATCTCCACTTTGACGAGCTTTGTGAATATAAAGAGCAGACCTCCAGTACAGTAAGGAGCCCTTTTAGGTCTTGGTGATCTAACAGCTTCTTTATAGCTGGGAGAAAGACGTTCCAGGCCTCGAAATGCAAGTCCTGCAATGGGATCCTGGACTATTTCTAATGGATTCTTGGTGGGTCCTGGAAGGGGGACGAGAAGCAGGGCTCCTGACGATTTTGGCTCAGCAAAGCCATCTACGTAAATGGCCCCCCTCACTCAAGACATACAATGTAATTCAGTCAGGGCCGGATTAAGATGGCACCGGGGCCCCTAGGATGCAGGTTGCCATCGGCCCCCCTGAAAGGCAAATTTCACGACGAATTTACACAGACAGGGTCATTCAAAAACTAGGAATTGAGGATAACATGTCTACCAGCTGTGCCAGCTATTAAGATTTAAAACTGTTTCAAAACAGATTCATTTTTTCAATATCCATCTTGAAAATAATTCTGCAATTTTTGACTTCTGGCCAATCGGAGGCCCCCTGGCAGGTGGAGGCCCCTATAGGCTG
>NC_085876.1:28058551-28081051 GCF_034702125.1 Engraulis encrasicolus | reverse complement strand
TGTGTGTGTGTGTGTGTGTGTGTGTACGCACACACTCGCAAGTGTCTCTATGTATACATACAACACTGTAGACTGTTTGTGTAGGAGAGAGAGAGAGAGAGAGAGATAATGTACTCTGTGTGTATCATCATGTGTGTGGTGTCGGTGTATGACCACTTTTCCTGATGCTCCTCTCTCTCTCTCCCTCTCTCTCACACTCTCCCTCTCTCTCTCTCTCTCTCTCTCTCTCTCTCTCTCTCTCCCTCTGCTCTCATTGTCCCTGAGAGAGCGTCTTGATGGCCGGTGCATTCCGGCGGGGCCGGGGCTGTGGTGGGTCAGTGGCGGTGTTGAGGGATAAGCCACGGCTATCCGGGCGGCGCGGCGTTTGCTTAACCTCTGATTAGCCGCAGGAATGCCAGCTATGGAGCGCTATGGCTAACCCTTTCCTCTCCTCCCTCCCATCCCATCCCTCGCTCCCTCCCTCTCTCCTTCCCAGACACTTCTCTCCCTCTATCACCCATACCTCCACTCACACACCCACACACACCCACCTCCCCCGACAGCTATGCAGCTGGGCTGGATGGATGGATGCTCCCTCTCTCCTTGCCCCCTTCCCTCCCTCCTCCTCCTCCAACTCACCCCTAAATCATCACCCATACCCATCCACTCTACCACCCACCACCCATACCCCCATCCACTCTACCACCCACCACCCATACCCCCATCCACTCTACCACCCACCACCCATACCCCCCTACACTCTACCAGCTCAGGCCCGCCAACAGGGGTGGACAAACAGGTTTAGTTGTCCCCGGGCTGGGTGGATAAGAGAGAGAGAGAGAGAGAGAGAGAGAGAGAGAGAGAGAGAGAGAGAGAGAGAGACCCTACCCTACATCCTCTGCACCTCACACACACAGTCTCCTACAGCACACACACACACACACACACACACACACACACACACACACTCAGTCCAATGTTAAAGAGGGTCCCGAGTGTCCCACAGGACTAAAGTGCCAGTGCTGCTGCATGTCTAAGCTCGGCACCATCTGGACTTTGCAAAAGCAAATGCGGCAGCTCCTCTTTCCTCTAGTGATGCCTCTTCATCCATCCATCCATCCATCCATCCATCCATCCATCCATACCTCCCTCTCTCTCTCTCTCTCTCTCTCTCTCTCTCTCTCTCTCTCTCTCTCTCTCTCTCTCTCTCTCTCTCTCTCTCTCTCTCTCCCTCCCCATCTCAATCACTCACCTTATTCCTTTTCCCCTCTCCCTTTCTCTATTCCTTTCTCTATCCATCGCTCTCTCTCTCCATCTCAATCACTCACTTCCTTCCCTCCCCCTCTCTCATTCTTGATCCCCCTCTATCTTTCTTTTCTAGTGGTGTGTCCACACAGGCTTTGTCATGCTACGTGATTCCATGCGGAACGCGGGCAGAGCAAGCAGTAAGCTGGGCTGGTATATATCCCTGAATGGGGCACTTGTGGTTTGCTGTGTGTGTGTGTGCGTGTGTGTGCGTGTGTGTGCGTGTGTGTGTGTGTGTGTGTGTGTGTGTGTGTGTGTGTGTGTGTGTGTGTGTGTGTGTGTGTGTGTGTGTGTGTGTGTGTGTGTGTGCGTGTGTGCCTGCGTGCGTGCGTGCGTGCATGCATAGGTGTTTATGTGTGTGCATGCGTGTGTGTGGGTGTTTAGGTTTGCATGTGTGTGAGTTTTTATGTGTGCTGTGCAGAGAAGCTGGCAGGGGGGACAAAGGGGTCAGTTGTCCCGGGCCCAGGGAGACGATGGGCCCAGGAATGGGTCCTCAGTACATTGTATGTATTGAATGGGGGCCTTTTCAGATGACTTTGTCCTGGGCCCAGCCAAAGCTGTCAGCAGCCCTGGTGCTGTGTTCTGCAGTTGCCATACAAATATAGAACAGAAACGGCAATAACAGCAACAGCAATAACCAATGAGAGCCTTCAATGTCAACAAAGCCCAGCAGGACCCCTTCAATCCCAGTCCACAGTCAAAACTGCATCACATGCTTTGTTTTATTCAGTCTAGCGTCATGAAACTCTGACCACCGATACAAAAACAAGAGTTGAAATAAAATTGCAAAATGATGTAGTTTAACGAGGTAATGGCAGATTCACTGTAGGCACTGTAGCTTTCTTTCTTATTGTTGGTGTTATTGCTCCAGAATGAGAAGTGTAGTCCGGCAGGATGCATAAATGACAGTGCTTTCCTCCCCAAGAGTTATTTTATATGTACACATATTATATTACACCGTTTTAGTACGCTAATAAACATGCCAGTCCAAGGCGCTACAAATACCAGATACAAGATTTTTTTTCCCCTTCTTCTGTTAACAAGAGTGAGTACCTGCCTTCATGACACACACACACACACACAAAAACAATAAAATAAAAGAACTGTATGTGAAACTCGGTGGTCGATGTCAATCCATGCAAGGCAGGGTTTTGAAATAGCAGTGCACTGAAGCAAGTCATTCGTTTTGCCACACGGCTTCAGCTGGGACGCTTTATAACAGCATTTTAAAACCGTGATGATGAATGAAAGGAGGCAATAGCTAAAAGTCTACCAACGCGCCAAACGCGTTCTCCGCCTCCGATGACTGATCGGAGCACTCCATACACAAATGAAGACGGTAATGTCTTTTTTTGTTGTTGCTTTTAACAAAGTGAAAAATATTATTTATGGGGTAAACCTCTGCCATTATAATGACACCATCTTTCATTGTAGTTGACTATTCAGAGCAGGAGCATTGGAGGCCAGCCATGCGGAGCAGGACAGCTGTGAAATTGACTGATGGGAGCAGGGAAGCTGACGGGAGGTGAGGGGGGCAAATTGGTCAGTTGTCCTGGGCCCAGGGAGAATATGGGCCCAGAATTGGGTCATCATCGCCTTGTACTGTTTGTATGCATTGGTTGGGGGCCCTTTCAGATGAGTTTGTCTAGGGCCCGGACAAAGCTGTCAGCTTTAGGGCCCTAATCATATGGGATTTGATAGATTTAGCAATTACATAGCAATGAAAGGAAATTTGACTCCAAAAAACTGATGTTTTGATGGACGCCATGGCTACCGTAGAACAGCAGCTGCTGGTATGTCAATGTAATTTGAAAGTCTGACAAATGTATTGTGTATGTGTAGAGAAAGCTGTGAAATGCTAGTCTCTATATCAGGTGCATATGGAGTGATTACTCACCTCTCACAACCTGCAAAAACCTTGATACCATTGCCTTGGTGTGGCATTATCCTGCTATACGATCTGCTGTATCTACAAACTGGAGGTCGGGAGCCCTGGGTGTAGGGTGGGGTGGGCTGTGGGTCACAGAGGTACTGATAGAGTGTCATGGACAAAAGGGACATTGCATAAAAAAACCCTGGGTTAACAGCTAACATGATATCCAAAAGGGGGTCTCCGCTGTAAAAGTTTGGGAACCACTGATCTACAGTATGTTGGGTACATTTGGTTAGGTCTCTCTAAAAAAAGTGAAAATGCTATTTAATGTTTCACAGATGCTGTGTTGATATCCCGCTATTTAAAATTTAAAACAGCTTGACAACAGGATCCAAGTTTAGACCAGCAACTCTCGAAAAACTTCCTTTTTCCACGGTCTTAATTTCCCTTTTAAAGTAACATAAATCTGAGAGAATAAGACAACATTTGGGATGCATTGTGAAAACTCTTGAGCTCTGGCAGTAGTTGAAAGGCTAAAAACTGTTGACCAGTTGGCCGCTACACCGTCATAATCAAAAGCAACACTGACATATTGAGTCTGCCACTGTCCAATACTTTTCCAGCATCTAATTAGATAGTAGAGTTGTAGTTTTTTACCAGCATATTGTTTAATGACCACAGAATACCTTATTTATAATGAGATACAACAGCCCATCTGTTTGAGTTTATTTTGTTCCTCCTCGAGTGAGTTGTACACGTTGTACGCATGTTGACGTGTCTTGCATTGTAGCCATGTTGCAATGGCGCATTTTCTTTGACATCCACTAATGTGATTGCTGACATTGAGCTGAAATTATTGCACTTTTGGAATCTTGGCAATCACTGCCTGTAAAACACCCAATAATAAATGTGGATCAACCTTTTTTATCACAGGTCACAGCCAATAACAACAATCGGACAACACAAGCCCTCCAGCTAATCAACAGGATTTGGCAGGACGACAAGCATGCATGTTACAGCAACACTGTGTTGACCAATGGCCTTCTTTCTTTCCCAGAGTCATTGTTCCATTCTGTTGCCCACGAAAGACAAATATTACACATATTTTGCTATGAGTGACCTTGCAAGTTTAGTTAGAGTGCTATGCAATGAGTCTTCTTCTCAGGTTGCCTGGGAAATTATGTACAAAAAGAGTATAGCATTCCAAATGTAGCAAACTGGAGTACTGGTATACAAAAAAATGCATAAAATATAAAATAACTCATGTCCCAAAGGTCGTTGTGCAATTCAATAATCCATGTTATTATATATATATAAAAAAAGACAAAACTATGCAGACGTCTCCCTCACGGCTTTCCAATGACCTTCCACATGGAGAGAGTTTACCGAGCATCTGTAGCTGGCAAACAAAGCCAGAGGCTTGTCATGTCTCATCACAGACAACAGTAATGTTCCTCTGATCCAGCGTGAGACGTGTGTATGGCACTTCAGGCTCATAGTTCAAAAGTAAAAATAACAGAACAACCGGGGGCCTGTCTTCCAAAAGTTCCAACCGGGCCTGTCTTCCAAAAGTTCCAGAGGAGTCGAAGCTCCTACCGGGGAAGTCATTAGAGAGGGGACAACGGGGTCAGCTGTCCTGGGCCCAGCGAGAGAGAGGGGGCCTCATTGCATTGAATGTATTGTGGTGGCGGGGCCCTTTCAGATTATTTTGTCCTAGGCCCAGCAAAAGCTGTCAGCGGCCTTGGCCCCTACCACGGGGGAGAGGCCTGCGATAAGAATAGGTCCGCCTGCCCGACCGGCCGCCGGCTCTATCCAGATATTCCCCGCCAGCTGCGGGCACCACGGAGAGAAGGTTATCGGGCAAAGGTGTCGCTTGCCACCAGGTAGTACTAGGGCGCGCCAGATGCCACAGAGCCAGAGCAAACCAGTTCAGTGGAGCTGCTAAATGTCACATGAGAAAGACGAGCAGTGTTCTGGAACTTTCCCACGACAGAGCTCTTGTGGTGTGTGGAATGGAGTTGTAGGGAGACAGGGAAGAGAAGAGAAGAGAAGAGAAGAGAAGAGAAGAGAAGAGAAGAGAAGAGAAGAGAAGAGAAGAGAAGAGAAGAGAAGAGAAGAGAAGAGAGGAGAAAGAACGGGAAAGGAAGGAAGGGAGGAGAAGGGGAGGGGAGATGGCGCAGTATGTCTGAAATTGTCATTCATCCTGGTCATATGTATCCAAAGAGTTTAGCTGTAAGCAGCTGTAAGTGTGAAGATGGTTCAGTTTTGTTGGATATGGGGAACGGCGGAGCCGACGGTGGGGGACAAAGGGGTCACGTGTCCCGTACCCAGGGAGAAGGGGGTGCCCAGAATTGGGTCCTCATTATATTGTATATACTATATTTCTCGGAGGGGGGGCTTTTTCAAATGACTTTGTCCTGTCTCCGGCCAAAGCTGTCGGAGGCCCTTGCTGGGGAATAGTGGAATAGAGGGGAGGTTGTTGTATTATAACAAGTCCAGGGGTTGGAGAAGTCGTGGATTACTGTATAAGAAGTCCAGGGGTCAGAGAGGTCATGTACAGCATTATGAGAAGTCCAGGGGTCGAATCATCATTCTGGTGGCCCGGAGGGAGTAGCTGGGTCCCTTGAAGTAGTGCCACTTGATCCCGTTGAGTTTGCCCACATGTTGCCCTTGCGTGTAGTACATCCCGTTGAGGTTCGATGGACCACAAGCATCGAACCACCAGCCTGTTCAGACACAGAGATAGAAATAGAGGAGGGGGGTCAGCATGGGACATCATAAATAAATCATAGCTAATCAAACCACAAACAAATGAATCAGACACTGTTATAAAAACTGCATCACAGTCACAATAACCAAGGATGGATTACTGCAAGGGCCTACCGGGCCCAGGCCCAGGGGCCCAAGAGTCCAGAGGGCCCTGAAGCCCAATCCTCTAAATTTCCATTCTCATGTTGTGTAAAATCACACTTTTAACAACTCTATTTTCACATGTTTTCAGGGGAAAAACACCTGAATGCCCAACAATATAGGGTCTCTAACATCTGGAGGGGGCCCTTTGTTGTTGTCTGGCCCAGGGGCCCATGGAGTCATGATCCGTCCCTGACAATAACGGGGGGTATGCAACATCACAAATACTGCACATCATAGACAATCATATCACAAACAAATTATGATGTCATTGTTATTTAAATTTAAGATCACTTGTAGCCGTTTGTTTGGAAGTCTTTGAAGCTATTTTCTGGCAGGTGCTGTACATATAACAGGCACGGACACACAAACAGACACACACACGCACACACACACATACACACACACACACGTACACAGGAGCCAAAGAGGTTCCAAAGAGGGCCACAGGTTCATCTGTCATTCCAGGGAGGGCTAAACACCATGAGAGAGAGAGAGAGAGAGAGAGAGAGAGAGAGAGAGAGAGAGAGAGAGAGAGAGAGAGAGAGAGAGAGAGAGAGAGAGAGAGAGAGAGAAAAAGAGAGAGCTGGGATTGAATGGCAGCCCCCAATGTTCCTGTTGGTATCTGGAGAAAAGGTGTACAGTATCGCCTGGCCCCCGTAGGTGCACCTCGGATCAACCAGCCTGCTACAGGCGGAACAACTTGGCCCCGATTCAGTAAGCTTATAAATCCGTCGCGAAGCCAAAGGCAAGGCAACCAGGGCTTGGATACTGCAGCAGGACAGCCCATGTCTATAAAACATACTGCATACTATACTATGCAAACACACACACACACACACGCATGCATGCACGCACGCACGCACACACGCACACACATACACAGACACATAGATGTATATATGGTCAAAAAAGATATACGATATAAAGTCCGAAGAATGCAAATAACAGTTGCCAATAAAAATGTCCTCAGGTTCAGCCAGGAAACTTTTGCAGAATGCCATGGGAGTGTATAGTGTAGTGTAGGCCCACCTGCAGCTTGGTTTTCCATTGAGCCAGCCTATTTAAAGGCAGCGTCCGTACAGTCAGGGCTGACAGCTTTGACTGGGCCCAAGACAAAGTCATCTGAAAAGCCCCCCCCCCCAATGCATCCAATGTAATGTGGGCCCAGTTATGGGCCTCCCAGGTCCCGGGACAGCTGACCCCTTTGTCCCCCCCTTGTCAGCTTTCCTGCGTACAGGGTACGCTTTCAAGGGCAAACGGCAATCGCAGCTTCTGCCAAAACTCCCATCCCTCACTACAGCACTCGGCTACGCTAGCTGCTGATTTTCGCTGTTGCTGCTGCTGCTGCTTTTGTGTGTGTGTGTGTGTGTGTGTGCGTGCGTGCGTGCGTGCAGTGGCTATATATTTGCACTGATTTTATTGCTAAACCAATTGTCACACTCCACTGATGAATGTTATTTAATTCTTTTCAGCACATTTTTTGTTGCATGCACCACACCTCATTGTTTTTCCACACCTCGTGTTTTTTCTATAAACCCATCGATGTTGCAGATGTTTTATGTCCGACTTGTTACTCATTAAATTCACTTTTGTATAAAGAATATTGGAGATTCCTGTTAGGCTTTGCATGGCTGCCACTACCCAAAATATGACCTTGAATATCTGAAACCTCAAATATCCTTTTGAGTAGCATAATTATTTACCTTGGCCCTGGCGATCTCTGGCCCAGATATTGCTGCTTCTTCCCCACATGCATGCGCTTCAATAAAGTTTTGTATGTTTGTGCTGTACTATAGCTGAAACTACTGGTCAGAAATCTCTCGATATTGTGGCGGGAACTGTCTGTCTGTCTGGGCAGTGCAAACACAAGCAGAGGCAAAGCAGAGTATTTTCCACTGTGTTTCTCGGAGCCCTGTGCCCAGGGAGGGATTTACACAAAGGCTACATATGGCCGCAGCCTAGGGCCCCCATCCGGCAGGGCCCCCCCGATTGGCCACAAGTGAAAAAACGCAGAATTGTGACATGATGAGATATTGACAAATTAATTTGTCATGTTGAGTACAGTTGGTAAGCATGTGATCCTTAATTCCTAGCCCATAATAATGACACCGTCTGCATATTTTGTTGTGAATTTTGCCTTCTGGGGGGCCCACAGCAACCTGTAGCCCAGGGGCCCACGGGCGGCTTACTTTGGCCCTGTACGTGCCACACTGCCAGCCAGCCAGTCAGTCATTCAAGGTCCAGCCAGCAGTGGAGCTATGACCCCCAGCTCGTATGTCAGGATGCCATTCGGGCTCTAACATTTCCAGCAGAGTTGCGATAGTGTCACACAGCTGGGCTGTGATTGGTCAGCATACGATCAGAAGGGCCAGGGAAGCTGATGGGGTGGTGCGGGTCAAAGGGGTCATTTGTCTCAGGCCCAGGAATATGGGAGCCCCAGATTTGCAATCTCATTATACTACATGCATGCCCTTTAACGCGTTAAGACACAGTGTTACAAATTTGCTGTTACCAGAATGGTAATGACCAAGTCGTAGTACATTATTAAAGGCCCTCTGTTGGGTCATAGTAGTGTAGTACTATGGTAGTTCACTTAGTATCACTTCAGTGTTGTTTTCAGCATTTTGCCGTTCAGTGTTTTCAACTTTTCTGTGGAAATTACGGCGTTCCACTGGTGGAATGGCATGCATCATGGGGCAGCATGACTTTGTCCCAGGCCTGGCCAAAGCTGGCCAAAGCAGCCCAGAGGATGGTAGAAGTGCTTTGCTGGAGAGCAGTAGCCTAATTGGCAGGAGTAGGCTGGGGGGTGGGGCATGGGGATGTTGTTGCCCTGGCCACAAAAGGGAACCGACTGCTGGGTAGGTCAGTGTCCTCACAGTTTCCAGGTCAGGCATTCCTCGAGTGTGTGTGTGTGTGTGTGTGTGTGTGTGTGTGTGTGTGTGTGTGTGTGTGTGTGTGTGTGTGTGTGTGTGTGTGTGTGTGTGTGTGTGTGTGTGTGTGTGCGTGCGTGCGTGTGTGTGTGTGGCATTTCCTGAGTTCTTGTAAAGCAACATGGAAATACTATATCTTAATCAAACCCCTCTAGACATACACACATACTGTACTCTATATATAAACACGCACATGCAAGCACACCGAAATATACAGAGGCAAACACACAGGCACACACACATGGGCGCACACACACACACACACACACACACACACACACACACACACACACACACACACACACACACACACACACACACACACACACACACACACACACACACACACACACACACACACACACACACAAATATGTTCTTCCTTTCACAGAATTCTTTGTCCTGTCTCTCTGTATCGCTTCATCGCGTCTTTCTCTCTCTTTCTTACATATAAACATGCAATTACCGTAAACACAAACTCACTCTCATGCACATGCACACACACACACACACACACACACACACACACACACACACACACACACACACACACACACACACACACACACACACACACACACACACACACACACACACACACACACACACACACACACAGAGACACACACGCACACCCACAACACTGACACAGTTACAGGGGAAGGGAGAGTGGGAGACGTTAAGGTGAAGGTATGCGCTTTGCTCGGTGTGGCTTTCCAACGGGCCCAGGCTGTCAAAAATATAACGGACCTTATCCATCAACACCCCTCTCATCTGTTCTTCCTCCGAATACAGCCTATCAAGTGTCCTTCTCAGGAGCCTGCGGTGTGGAGGCCTAATCCGCCTTGCCTAGCCTCTGTTGCAAACCTCAATTTTTTTCTGTCTTTTTTTTTTTTTACGTTCATGAAACATCCTGGCGCACGTTTTTCTCAGGCTTCTGTTGTTCACAGCAAACTTGTTTGGCCGCTATGGCAACAGAAGCCAAATGGGAACACGTGATAGGTCCATCAGATATACTGTAGAAAAACATTGAGTAGAACGTTCTCAAGCAACAAAATGTCATGACAACAGAACCCCAATGGAAACACATGAGAGGTCCATCAGAGATCTAGATAAACATCGAGTCGAACGTTCTCAAGCAACAAAATGATGCGAGGCCACCAATGATGCACACGGAAGAGAGGTCAGAGATCTGACACCTTTGGAGACCAGATCGTCTCCAAACCTTTTCGACAGCTTGTCAGGCATAAACGGATCCCAGAGAAATCCGCAGAGTCTCTTCAAAATCAATCATTGTGGAGGAGGAACATTTTCATGTAGCTTTCACCTAATATTTATGCTGCAGCATGGGCTGTCCACGGCAAGGGAAGACAAACAAACAGAGAACCAATTGCACCAGGGAAGCAAACCAGACTGGCATTCGATGACAAGAAGATTGTCGTTTAGGTCTGTGGCCATTTTATAATCTCTATAATTTCTGTTCCATAGGCTCTCAGTAAGGAAAGAAAAACCAACAGTAAAGTTCAGGATCAATCTGTGTTTTTTACGTAATTTTCAACATTTCTGTTGCATAGGCTGTCAACAGCAATGAAAGACTAACTCACCACAAACCAAAGACACCAGGCAATAACACCAGTCTGACACTCATGACAACAGGATTCTCGCATAGCTCTCTGATTTCAACAAATGCAGTCATTTTCTAATGTCTATATTCTAATGTCTAATGTCTATATTTCTAATGTCTAATTTCTGCTGCAGAGGCTCTCCATAGCATGGAAAGACAAACCAGTAGCAAACCAAAGACATGGGGGAGGAATAACCTGCCTCATGTCCATTACCAAGAGGGTTCTTGGTCAGGTTTGTGGTCTCAATGATGTCGACATTTCTATTGCATAGGCTCGACACAGCAAAGAAAGACAAACCAGTAGCAAATGCAGCAGGGAAGGAAATCTGTCTGCCATTTATTGGCAAAAGGACTCTCTCTCAGGTTCGCGGTGGGCTTATTATCAATGCCACGGTCTTCATCACTGACACAGTCTTCATCTGAGGCCCGTATAGTACTTCCTGTGCCAAACAGAAAACCACTAGCTGTCCTTGACTCCTTGACGCATAGAGCGTAGAGAGCCTTTATTCTCTACACCTCATTCTCAGTCTCCTCATTTCCCCTCCTTTCAATCCACTCGCACAGAAGGCGCACAAATGGACGGACAGGCGTGGTTTTGCGATGGCTGTGGGCGGCTCAGAATTTTTCAAGCCACAAATGAAGTTGACGGGTGAAAACAAACATCTCAGTTCTTGGCAAGTGCACGCATTAAAACCTCAGATACAAAGAAAACCTCAGATAGTGAACTCCCTGACAAGGGGTTTCTCCCCCAGAGCAGTCAGTGTGTGGCAATGTCAGCTAAAGGTCGTGTCAAGGGCGTCTCATTAGCCTCATGTTTACAGTACATGGCGAGCCGCAGACTTACCGCCAGTGAGCATGAGAGCGCACTTGCACATGCAGTTGTCGTTGTCCACATCTTTGGTGCTGAAGTCGGCTCCGTGGATCACCAGACTGCTCAGCCGACCCGCTGTTCCTGTGTGGCTCTTCAGGAATAACCTGCAGCAGACAGACAGACAGACAGACAGGCAATTAAACAGACATATACAGATAATTAGACAGACAGACAGATAGATAAATAGATAGACAGACAGACAGACAGACAGACAGACAGACAGACAGACAGACAGACAGAGAAAGCAAATGGTACGGTAGATATCAGAAGATTTCATAACAATCTTTGGCCTGTAGGCCTAATGGAAAATGACCAAATAAATAGTTTCCCAACAGGTTTGAAAATAGTGTGGAACGTTAGAAATCCACCGGGCAGGCCATTCTGCCACTGTAATGCAATGACTCAAACTGCTGCTGACACCCCACTCATGTTGAACATTCCTAAGTGTCTGCACACTGTACCTACTGCTCATTCTCAAACACCAACAACCGCGCACGCACGCACGCACACACAGGCGCACACACACGCACACACACACTTGAGAAAGTGTTCACATTTGCAGCGTTTGAAAAAATTGTTCCTTTATAGTCTCCACAAAACACACACACGCACGCACGCACGCACGCACGCACACACACACACACACACGCCCACACACACATGCACGCACACACACACACACAGAATGCATTCACACAGAGAGACGCACACACATCAATCTACAAGCAGCCCTTTCGCTCAGCGGGGGCTGTCGGACCTTCCCCGCACATGTGGAACCAGTAAATCAGAACTTCCTCGTGGTCTGGTCCACTACACACCACTCTCTCTGTCTCTCTCTATGTCTCCCTCCTTTCTCCCCCTCTCTCGCTCCCCTCTCATCCTCCTTTCTCCTTACTCACTGAGGCAAAAGAAAAGCTGTGAGGTGTGCCCCAACATGACACGGGCAGGGCTGGACTGGCCATCTGACATACAGCACATTTACAAGATGGGACGACACGACAGTCCTCCTCATGCTGTTATTGTTCGATAGTTTTTTTCCCTTTCAAATTTGATGAGGTAGCCCATAGCTTCATCTTTAAAGGTACACTGTGCAGGAAATGGTCAAAAACGGTACTGCAGTTATGCTGCTCGTTGAAACTGGGCTGCCTATGGCCAAATTTGATATTTACATGAAAGTTTACTAAGTTATAAACAAATATTTCCTAGTATGATCCAAGTAGAGTCATTTTTGCAGCTAAAAAGGGCTATTTTTGGAAATTCAAAATGGCGGACCATGGAGAAGATCCCCCTTTTCATATATGAAAAGTGCAATTTTTCCAGTCATAATGAATACATAGAATTTGATGATGGTGGTAAGTATTCATGAAAAAGGTAACATTAGTGAATGGGCAGCATGGATTCTGGACATAAACAACTAAAAATCTCACACAGTGTCCCTTTATTGTAGACAGCGGTCTGAGCTAATCACAATATTGTATAAAAATCAGTGGGCTGCCCCTGCCGTGGCCAACCGGTAGGGCACTCGCCCGCCATGCGGCTGATCTGGGTTCGATACCCGGCCTGGGTCCTTTACCGACCCCTCCTTGTCTCTCTCCCAATTCACTTCCTGTCCACCTCTCATACTGTCCTATCAAATAAAGTAAAAAAAGACCCACAAAAAATAACAGCGGTGCTGTTTGAGGGGCTGGTGTAAATGCCCGGACTGGTTTTCCATCCCATTTCAGCCCTGAGCACACGGGGCCCCCGGGACAGCGTGGCACTTTGCTGGGCCTCGACCGAGGTGCGATGCCCACAGGGGGTGGAGAGGAAGAAGCTGTCTCTGGCCCCTACCGGCCCCCAGTGGGCCCCTTCACCACCACCCCCACTACACCCTCCATACCACTCCAACCCTTCCTCCCCCTCTATTCACCCCCATTCCAGCTGCAGAGCTTTCGGCAGGGAAGACGACAAAGGGGGGCAAACAGGTTGGTTATTCCAGGCCCAGGGAGAGAGGGGCCCCAGAATTGGGTCCTCATTACCTACTATGTATTGCATTGTGGGGTCTTTCAAAGGACTTTCTCCCAGGGCCAAGCCAAAGCTGCCAGTGGTACTGCCTGCGGCCTCTGCCTGCATTCTCAGGGCTTGCTTTAACTTCCTCAGCCTCAGCTCTGGGACAGTTTTTTCTTTCCTCTTTCCTTCCAGAAGTTGCACATGTGCGAGCGACTCTGTTCGCTTTGAACCGAAATGTCTTCACTAAAGATGCAAACAGCTGATAATGCAAACTCATGTTCCCCATTACGGGGATTGTATTCGCAACTTGCAACCATTATGGCAAAACAGAAACAGATTGGATGTACACACACACACACACACACACACACACACACACACACACACACACACACACACACACACACACACACACACACACACACACACACACACACATTCACGTACACACACACACACACACACACGTACACACACACACACACACACACACACGCACACGCACACGCACACGCACACGCACACGCACACGCACACACACTCAGAGCTGCGAACAGCACATGTTGCCGAATGTTGTGTACTGCGGTACACTTGCAGAGACATGGTCACTTCTTGAGAAGTGGGTCAGAGAAGGGGGTTGTGGGTGTCATGGGTGTTGATGCAAGAGTCCCTGGAAAATAATTCAAAGGCGAAGGGACAGAAATTAATGTTTCTTTTTTTTTTTTTTGAAGGGGGCCATCTTTCTACAACCCCCGTTTCTCATTAGGAGTCAGTTTAAGGCCGCAACTTTTCTAAAGACCCATTACAGCTGACTCATGTAGTCTTGGGCCTTACCCCAAAAAACATGGTGCTTTCCCGCCAAGGATTCGGGCTAACGCCAGCAAAACAACACCCATACGAAACTCGTTTTAGCGTTTAACCCAGAAATGGTTTTCTGAAATCGTTGAAAATGGCTGTTAATGGGTAATCTACAAAAGTAGCATACGTCATAAATCTAGCTCCAGTCATTTGTCAGGAAATTGCTTGTAATTAGCTTTTCGTGTACAGTTTAGTGTGCAAGGGGCTGTGGGATATCAACAAAAAAAGCCTTTTTTCTCTTCCGTCCTGATGCTTTCCAGTTTTCAGTAAACATGTCTTTGCCAAGCGTCGTGAAAATCTTCAAAAAGTAAAAGTGGGCCTGTCACCCCCAAACATGTTCAGTTCAGACGCAAGAATATGGAGAGCAAATAAAAAGTGCTGTTCTAAAACGGCATAGCCACCAATCCTGGAGGAAAAAAACAGACCCCAGTAAAGACTCAACTGCAAAACATCTTTCATCTGCTCCGGTCTGTGGAGTAGAAAACAGAACAATTGCTCATGATGTCAGCCCTGCTGCACTTTGTCAATCTGAGAGGCACTTTCCTTTCTTAAAGTATTGCGAGGCGCGAGGGAATGAGGACAAAACAAACAAACGGCCTATAATTAACACATCTATAAATCTGCCAAAAACGACTGTCTGCATAAGTGTGAAAAACCCTGTACCGCATTGCACTGTATTGTATTTCAACTTGCTAAATGGCAGGTCGTTATTATAGGTTTATCGATGCGCCACTCACCACCAACACACCGAGTTTGATGGCACGGCCGCCCTTGACAATGAGGGAAGTGTTAGCGTTGGCCAGCGGGGATGCTATAGCGTCGGCTCGTGTTAGGTGAAGGAGGTTAGGTAACGTTAGCGTCCCGGGCCGTCCCCCCATCTGTAAGGCAGGTGCGGAGGCGAGCTTCTGTCATCACAGACAACTGAGCCATAACCCCCTACAGTTGCAGCTGCGGACAAGACGAGGTCTGCCAGCTGCATGGCCTGGAACCACACAGCGTCGAGCGTCAGTACTGTGGAGAGAATTCTCTTTGGCTTCCTATTACGTACGGTATGCGGTGGAATATTTACTGGTCGCTGCACGGACACTCAACTCTGACCCAGTGTGTGGCCATGGTCATTGGTACATAACATGAAGAACATGTGTTGCGATGAAGACGCTGTGTATTTTACGAGGACTCCAGCTGATGTTGCTTAGCTGTGCTTGTACTGGCTAAGAACAGTGTCAGAAACAATACAACAAATACAAGGTTATTATGTTACAAAGACAACAGTCGGATCAAAGAAAATCGAATCAATACCACAACAACGACGACTATATCGTCAGGAGAGTTGGATGCAAGATGTACTACGGCTTCACCAACCACTGAATACTGTACCAGAGATTCTTTAACTATAACTCTCTCTACTCTCTCTGACTGTACCATGACCTCCATCCAGCCTCAGCACCTTCATGACCCTGATCATGGCGTTTTACTGCTCACCGTATTATTAATATTGTTATTCCCAACCAAGGGTACGTGTATTTGTAATAATATGGCTTTATAGCCACATTGGGATAAAGGTAGAGATAAATGTTTATGATTGAACGAGAAGGTATTCGTGGTATGACAATCCCTGGCTTAGACGATACGCAAGACAAAATACTGTAGGTTGCAAAACACTTGCTGCAGTGCAGTGCAGTGAATAGCAAGACACGGTCTCTGTATTGTCAACACTCCACTGTCTTCGTCTTCGTCTTCTGCTGGCTGTCCTCTCCCAGCTCCGGGGTCAGCGCGTCACTTGGGGCTTCGGGTTAACTATCCGCACGTCCAGCGGAGCCCAACGGAACCCCCAAAAGACTCCATCTCCATCCCCCCGGCCCCCTATCAGATGGGCCTCAGCCGGAATAACTTTACTAAACGATTGGCCAAGGCTCATTAACCAAAGCCACGGCTGAAGAAGTCCAAAAAATATGTCCAAGACTTAAAAAATATGGAAGGTGCCGGGCCGGGGTTGCGCTTTTAGTGTGGCCAGGGAATTGAGAATGATTTATTTAGGTTTTCACAACACGCACCTCCCTTAGGGGGAGATGACTTGGTGTCCCGCCATCCTATTTTCTTAATAATCCAAAACGATTACGGTTTGTTAGCGGTTCTTGATCGCCGGATATGTGACATTTCAACAAGAGAGAAGAAGAAGGAATGGGGTGTAACATTCACATCCACCGGACCGTCATCATTATTTCTGTGTGTCGCTTATTTCATCTTACTGCTAATGAGACTGGACAGTCTTACACCCCCCCCAGGGCACTCCGCAACCAAGACAGTGATTAGAGGCTTTGACATGGAAACATTTATAACATTTCCTTAATACGACTGCTAATAATAATAACACCCGGGCCTGATACTAATTACACTGCCATTCATCCACAGAGACATCTCAATTTATGCTGTGGTTGCTCTCAAACACAACACTGAGGGAGTTGGTTATATGGCAAAAGAAACAGTGTGTGAAACAGAGTGTGACGACGCCGGGCCTAAAGATAGAACAAAAGTAAAAGGCAGAGGGGGTGTTGACGGACACAGAAGTGGTTTACATGTCACATCTGGGACACACACCCTCCCTCCCTCCCTCCCTCTCTGTGTCTGTGTCTGTGTTTGTGTGTCTCTCTCTCCCTCTCTTTCAGTGAACCGACACATCTCCTTCTCAGATAGTGCCTCCTGTCAGAGAAGATGTGTGCAGGGTGCTGCTGGGTTTATGAAAGCAAAATCTCACACTGGAACAAACTGGATCTGAAAACTTGAAAACTCTAATTATAACTCTTGAAAACTAATTGGAAAAGCTTGTGAGATTCCTCGGCTTAGCTTCTCAGCTGACGTTATCAAAGTTTTCACCTCTGTTTTTCTGTAATGTCATGTATTTGTGGCTGGAATGCTCACATACTGTACCATCCTGAGAAAAAAGCACTGTGTCGGAATGAGAGGAATAAGAGAAGGGTTATCCCTCTCAACCTTCAAGAAGCCAGTGAAGACCCATCTCTTCCGAGAGAGCTTCCCTGCATACAGTAAGAAAGGTATTCACACACAAGCCAACACAACCTTGCACCCTCCTACATCACAAGTCTCCTTACCCCATACAATCCCACCCGCACATTACGCTCCACTGACTCACTCCTCCTTACAGTTCCCTCCACACACCTGCGCACCATGGGCGACAGGGCATTTAGTGTTGTTGGCCCCAAACTTTGGAATTCACTCCCACTGTCTCTTCGTCAGTGTTCCACACTATCTACTTTTAAATCTAAGCTGAAGACACACCTTTTCATTTCTGCTTTTCCACTTCAGTGACAGGCACTTCCACTTTATTTTAATCATCAGTTTATTTTTAATTTTACATACTATTATTTTTTTCCCCTCATTTTATTTTATTTTCAAATGCATTCTACTTCTTTTTCTTACTTGAAAACATTTATCTTTATTGTACTTTTATTTCTATTTTATTTTTGCATTTTAATTACTTTCCTATTGTTAATTCACTGAAGCTTTGTTTTACTTTCCCTACTGTTATGTATTTGTTTTGATTGTAAAGTGTCCTTGGGTATCTTGAAAGGCGCTCAAAAAATAAAATTTATTATTATTATTATTACAAGTCTGTGTCTATAAGATGGATGTGAATCAGCTGTGAGCATACCTTAGCCAATCAGCAACGGTGAGAAAAGAGGACGTGTGTGTGGAATTTGGTGGAATAGGATAAGTAGGCTATATTCCAAGTCTCGAAAACTCGTGTATGAAATGTTCAGTGGAAAATACCCCCTGACTGGTGTTCATGTGTGTTTTCCATGTCAGTGTTTGGTATTTACCATAATTCAGAGAGCACATGAATGCACAATCATTCAGCTGTTCAGGTCAAATACCCTTAGCCTGTCTCCAGAACCACTTTACTATGCCTCCAGGTAAAATATATCTACCTTCAACTACAACCAGATCACAGGATACGATCTCCTCCTCCCCCCACCCCCTCGAGTCTCCCCCTCAGACTGTGCCAGATTAAATTTACTGTAAAACTGATTACATCCCTCCTTGCCTACTAACTCAACTGGAGAATTACATAAGGTCCATTCAATTACATCCATTTAAACGACGTGTGAAAACAGTCGGGCAATCTCATTTTATTATTTTACTGCACTCTTGATCCCCAACACTTTTTTTGTTTTTTTTACAAAGGAACTGTTACGTGGTTTATTTTCATTCAAGATTTGGATGTTGTCGCACACACACAGTTGGGAGACTTTGGCGACAGTGCTTGTTTTATTCCAGGAATGCTATCCTGACAGAAACGGCTTACCCCCCGCCAATCCAGTCATTTTTGTCTGCCGATAATCCCCCCTGCCATCCCTTCAACCACACTACACCTTGCCCTGTCTTTTCCTTGGTCTCCCCCCACACATACGGTATTAATAGCCCCTGAGATGGCCTCCCTCTTCCAGGGGGCAAAAAATGACAAGCCCCTTCAAACTCCCTCCTTTCATCTTGGGAAAAGGAGTCGCGACCGAACCGGCAGGTTGCTTTTCATCTCGCCCCTGCAGATTGCACTGCAACCAAACCTGCTGCCTGCCTGCCTGCCGTCTGGCACTAGTTGTTCTGTTGCCCACCTGGCACTCGTTATAGTCATGACCTGGTGTGTGTGTGTGAGACTGTGTGTGTGTGTGTGTGTGTGTGTGTGTGTGTGTGTGTGTGTGTGTGTGTGTGTGTGTGTGTGTGTGTGTGTGTGTGTGTGTGTGTGTGTGTGTTGGTGTGTGTGTGTATACGTGTGATTGCGTATCTGCGTGTGTGTGTGTGTGTGTGTGTGTGTGTGTGTGTGTGTGTGTTGGTGTGTGTGTGTTGGTGTGTGTGTGTACGTGTGATTGCATCTCTGCGTGTGTGTGTGTATGTGTGTCTGTCGGTATGATTGCGTGTGTGTGTGTGTGTCCGTGTCCGTGTGTGTGTGTGTGTGTGTGGTTGATTCTGAGTGTGTCTGTGTGTTCGCGTGTGTGTGTGTTACTTAGTGTGTGTGTGTGTGTGTGAGTGTGTGGGTACAGCTTGGGGGGTTAATGGTGGTGCCCAAAGTGCAGCTAAATACCGGGTGCACAAATGAGCCTCTCGGCAAAGCCCTCACAGGTAATTAGCACTGTGTTCACACATCATTATCTTAGTCTGACACATGCCATATGCTCAAACACACACACACACACACACACACACACACACACACACACACACACACACACACACACACACACACACACACACACACACACACACACACACACACACACACACACACACACAAATGCACAAGTGCACATACACACACGCACACACACACACACACACACACACACACACACACACACACACACACACACACACACACACACACACACACACAAACACAAACGCACACGCCCCCTCACACACATGCACAAGCACAACATGCCCCCCACGCACACATGCACGCATACTGTCTGCACCTCATCTTATTATTACTGTCTCACACTCACACATAAAGGATGATGCAACATGCACAAGCACACACACAAATGCACAGATGTGCTCACACACACACACACGCACACACACACAAAAACACACACACACACACACACAGGCACGCACACGCATACACACACACGCACACGCATACACACACACACACACACACACACACACACACACACACACACACACACACACACACACACACACACACACACACACACACACACACACACACACACAGAGAGAAACATGCTCCGATCATCTCATCCAAAAACTGACCTCAAAATACAGGATGCCCTCAATGCAGTAGTTTCATTATTGCACTGCATAAGAAAAATCTAGGCTAAGATCCTCAATAACATCATACGTCTTCTTCCCTGACAAATAGCATGTCCTCCCGACTACTACGGTATCTAACTACGTAAGACTGGCAGCTCAGAGGCTTTTCTCCCTAATCCGCCATGTCTAGATTGGAGTGAAATAAAGCCGTCATACATCTAATGCCTAAGTCCCACAGTGCCAGAAAACACAGAGGTCAGGTCAGCCCAGGCTATCTCCAGGAGCGATGGGCTCGGTCTCAGACTGTACCATGGCGATGACGTGAGGGATTTTTGGAAACGACCCTCCTGGAGGCGGAGGAGGTGGTGGTGGAGGAAGAGGAGGTGGAGGTAAAAGAAGTGGAGGAGGAGGTGGAGGGGGAGGAGGAGGAAGAGGTGGGGTAGAGGTGGAGGAGGTAGAAGAGGAAGAGGAGGAGGTGGAGGACAAGGAGGAGGAGGAGTAGGAGGAGTACGAGGCGGAGATGGAGATGGAGATGGAAGAGGAGGGAGGGTGTGCACTGCAATGCAATGCAATGTCTCTCAGGGTTTCTGCACATTTTGGATCACCAAATATAAGACTTTTTAAGACAAATATAAGACCTCTGATGATAAAATATAAGACCACTGCTCGGGGTGAGGCATTGCAATATTGCTAATGTTAATAGTTTACATTGCTATCATGAAATGTAGGCCTAGTACATAATTATATATAATAAACAATATTATATGACTACTGAGCTTTTATAGTGTAGCCTAGGGTAAACACAGTGTAAGCAGTAGCAAGGTGTAACTGATCTGTAGGCCTACAGACACCATGCATGCATATGGTCAGTTAACCCCTTAAGATGCGGCTTTATATATTTATTGTTACCAGTATGGTAATGACCAAGTGGTGGTGCATTACTAAAGGGCCTGTGTTGTGTCATAGTATTGTAGTGCTATGGTAGTTACATTTAAATGACTATTACAGCATGCCACTGGAGGTACGGCGCGCATTAAGGGGCTACTTGACAACTGGCATTTAATTGTGGGTCCCACGCATGTTTTGACTATGGAAAAATCAGATGAATGTTCATCAAATGCCTTTAAATGTACACATTAAAAATGGCTCAACAATTCATCATTAAATAGATAAATAGATAAATGGATAAATAAATAGTTGAACGCACTTTGCTATTAGGAGAGAGGACACCTGGTGTCAAAAGGGTTACATGTACGACTGCTCTCAGTGACTGACGTTTCTCCTCCTCCAGCTCGCTTTATCAGAGACGGGTAGCAGAAGCAAGCGTTCTACTTTGAGCTTAGCCTGTCTGTAGTTTGTTGTTCTCTAGATGGGAGCAAGAAACAGCGTTCAACTTGGAAGCGATTTCCAGCATGTCCATAACAAGCATTTACTGCGTTTACCGTTGCCCATCTGGTTACCGATTTGGACATTACGCACATTACGCTCATTGGCTTCGTACATATTCTGTTACTCATCCGATTTCGTATTGCCTCGCGCTGTCACGTATCTAGAGGCGATTTTGAAAGTGTAGGCTATTGTGTGAAGGAACAATTATTTTCGAATACGGTCATAATGGACTTTATGAAATGAACCCTTTACATTTAGCAAACGCTTCTACCCAAACGCGAGGGCATGGCTAACATGCTTACGATAGACAACATTTAAAACTTACCCTCAACGACTAAATGATTAGGCTATGCGTCCTCCCGACACAGTTAACATCAAGCTTCATATTCCGACGTTGCTTTGGATAGCTAACTGTTTTATTTCTTGTCCTCAAGCCACATTACACTGAACTTGCATCTATCTACCCATCTCGATTCACGTTCATATTTTTTCGACCACTTTTTCGACTGTTTCTACTAGAACATGCAAGTAGGCTAGACGCTGCGCCCACAGGTCTGCGGCTGCCCCCCGCTGTGTGGCCAGCGGGCTGCGCCACAAACACAGATCAGTTTCATCTACTTTTCCGCATCTTGATAATATAAGGGACGTATGCCGGTTAAATAAGGTTTATAGCGTCAAAAAATAGACCTTTTCTCTTACACTCAAGCTACCCAGATGAAATATAAGACCTCCCACGTAAATATAATACCACACTTCCAAAAATTGGCTAAATATAAGGCTTTATAAGACCTTAAAAACCAAATATGAAAAGTAAGACTTTTTAAGACTTTTTAAGGATCCGCGGAGACCCTGGTCTCTCTCTGTGTGTGTGTGTGTGTGTGTGTGTGTGTGTGGGGGGGGTGCGTATGTGTGTGTTTGTGTAAGTGTGTGTGTACGTGCAATTCTCCTAAATACAATGTTTCTCCTACATGCC
>NC_085876.1:28051051-28053551 GCF_034702125.1 Engraulis encrasicolus | reverse complement strand
TGTGTGTGTGTGTGTGTGTGTGTGTGTGTGTGTGTGTGTGTGTGTGTGTGTGTGTGTGTGTGTGTGTGTGTGTGTGTGTGTGTGTGTGTGTGTGTGTGTGTGTGTGTGTGTGTGTGTGTGTGTGTGTGTGTGTGTGTGTGTGACAGACAGACAGACAGACAGCTAAATACTGCTCAATATCAGCTGTGATAGGGAGCATGTTCATCTGGAAGAGAAGATGTTTCCTGTACCCTTAATGATGCTCCCATAGCAAGATGTTAATTAGTCAAATAGTTGTTGGGTTATTCATCACATTTGGTTCCTATCGATATTAACTTGTTATGTGGAATCAAATAAAGTACATAAAATGTATATCTCTCGTTAGTGGCAACGAGGGCATTTCTCCTCAAAGTCTCTATTTCTCCATCCCTCTCTCTTGCCCCCAGCCTTTCCTATTTTTCTCTTTCTTCTTTTCATGCCCTCCATCTCTTTCTCTCTCTGTCCCCTTCTCTGTCCATCTCTCTCAATCTTTCACTCTCTTTCTCTATCTCCATGTCCCTCCTCTCTCCATTGCGCCCATCTCTCTCTCTCTCTCTCTCTCCTCTCTCTTCCATCTCTCCTATCTCCATGGGTGTTTGCAGTGTGTGTTGTGTGTTTCACGAGGGGCCAAACTGTACAGCGGTGGCCGGCGTGCTGCCAAAGCCATCAGTTAAATCGCTGGGAAAAGCTGGAGCTCTCTCTGTAGCTCTCTCTCTCTCTCATTCTCTCTCTCTCTGTAGCTCTCTCGCTCTCTCTCTGTAGCTCTCTCTCTCTCTGTAGCTCTCCCTCTCTCTGTAGTTCTCTCTCTCTCTGTAGCTCTCTCTCTCTGCTAGATTGTTAGGAAAAGCTGTAGCTCTCTCTCTCTCTTTCTCTGTAGCTCTCTCTCTCTTTCTCTGTTGCTCTCTCTCTCTCTCTCTGTCTCTCTCTCTCTCTGCTAGATTGTTAGGAAAAGCTGTAGCTCTCTCTCTCTCTGTAGCTCACTCTGTCTCTCTCTCTGTAGCTCTCTCTCTCTCTTTCCCTCTCTCTCTCTCTCTAGCTCACCCTCTCTTTCCCACTCTTTCTTTCTATCTCTCTCTCTCTCTCTCTGCTAAATTGTTGGGAAAAGCGGTCTCGCTCCGTCTACTGTAATTACAGTGACCCGTCTCCCCCCCCGCCCCACACACACATCCCTCCGCTCCTCTCCTCCTCTCCACAAGACAAAAGGAGGCCAAGCGCTGCTGTACGGTGGTCGGCTCGTTATGCCTGCGGTGAGGTCATGGGTTAAAGGTCAACCGGTGAGGTAATGAAAAGTCTGACCCATGATGAACACCTGAAGACCTTTGCGTGCTCTGCTGCGGAAGTGACAAGGGGTCTTCATACTGTATGTGGCAAGCACATTGTACTGTACAGGGGTTGTTGGGTTGAGAGGGAGAGAGGGTTAGATGTGTTTATGCGTGTGTGTCTGTGTGTGTATGTGTGTGTGTGTGTGTGTGTGTGTGTGTGTGTGTGTGTGTGTGTGTGTGTGTGTGTGTGTGTGTGTGTGTGTGTGTGTGTGTGTGTTTGTGTGTGTGTGTGTGTGTGTGTGTTTGTGTGTGTGTGTGTGTGTGTGTCAGCGTGTTTTCGGGAGTTGGGAGATGGTGATCAGTGGCAGAACAATTGCAAACGGCCCCGGGGCAAAACACTAACAAGGCCCCATATATGGTCTGTCAAGCTCATCTTAGGGCCCCAACCATGAATTCGGGAGGGCCCTGGGCCCAGGGACAAATGCCCTACTCGCCCCCTCATATAGCGCTGCCTCCTGGTGGTGATGGAGTGAAGAGGATCACATGGAGGGGTGGCGGTGTGGTCCACTTTTAGAACTGAGCCTGTTGACGTTTCTTTTCTAGTGAGGGGCAGAACAACTAATTCGGAACACAGCGGTCGGAACCAAAAGAAGGAGAGAGAGAATGAAAAAAGAGAAGAAGGCCTCTGAAGTTAGAAAACGGAGGCGTTTTCTGGGCATCGTGCCATCGTCCCACAATGTGGAATACACAATGCCTCTTCACACACACGCACGCACGCACGCACGCACACACACACACACGCACGCACGCACGCACGCACGCACGCACGCACACGCACACACACACACACAAATCTACACACACACACACAATGTGGAGTACACAATCCCTCCTCACTCTCTCCGCACTGCTGTAATTCTCATAAATATGATGTGTCCCTTCACCAGATCCACTTTTGCATGGCCGCTGACAGCTTTTGCCAGACCCGGGACGAAATCATCTGAAAAGGCCCCCTCACTCTACACAAACTACGTACAATGGCCTGGTTAACACCACGCGATCTCACAAGAAAGATAGTCTGGAGGCTACCTATGAAATTACTCATAGGAAGGGTGTTGTTTCCGATTGCCCATGGTTGTTTATTGGGCGTCACTAATTTGTCACTTGGCATATACAGTACATAGCCCATAGCCAGTCGTATCAGTTGTATCGATCAAACA
>NC_085876.1:28016051-28046051 GCF_034702125.1 Engraulis encrasicolus | reverse complement strand
AGAGACAGAGACAGAGACAGAGACAGAAAGAGAGAGACCCATGGGGAATTCACAGGACTACTCGCTTCCAAGTTCAGCAGAGATGGCTTAGATATCATCTTCACATTTTGGAATTTTCCATTAAGGTTTCTTTTCTCCATAGATAACTTAATAATGTCCAGCAAAAACTATGAGGAGCATTTCAGCTATTCATTTTTTTTGTCTCCATGCATTACGTTAGCAAGGACAAACATGTAGCATCAGTCAGGCAGGCAAAAAGTCAAGTCAAGTGCTTTTATTTGTCACATACATTTCCATGTAGTGAAATGATGAGGGAGTCATTAGCTCTGCATGTAAAGAAATAAAATAATAAATATGACAAACAAGACCCTGCGGTGGCCTAACGGTAGGGCACTAGGTTACTACGCAGGTGACCCGGGTTCGATTCCGCGATCCTCCCCCATCTCTCTCTCCCACTCACTTCCTGTCACCATCTCTAACTGTCCCATCAAATAAAGGCAAAAAAGTCCTAAAAAAACCTAAAAAACCACAAGATATGCCAATTATATATGCACTTAAGAAGTCAAGATGACCCTAAAGCATAAAATGTGAAAAGACAATGTCTTGCCTACTAATAAATTAGCTAGAAAAGTAAAACATTCTCGACAGGACCTCTGCAGTGTCTGCAGTCAATGTGGAGAGACATATGGACTTTTTTACAGGGTGCGCCGGGCCGGCCTGCAGCCCAGCCAAAGTCCCTGCGAAGCCTCACGAGTAGCCTTGATGCGATAGCGTCCCGTTGAAAACAACCAACTGGCTTTTCAGATGGCCCCTGGCTGTCTCTGCGCTAAACCGGAGCAGGTGTCTGCTGCTTCTCTTTGTGGTCATTAGGGACCACTGAGCTGGACTGAGCTGAGCTGAGCTGTGGTGATGTTTTACGCATGGCCGTCCTTACCTGTTTATGGCAGCAAGAATGAGGACCAGATGATATAACACATGTGCACAGACGCATGCACGCATACGCACATTCGAGAACGCTCATACGCACACAAATGCACATACACACACGCACGCACATACACACATACACATCTATGCACACATACACACACATTTATGCACACATACACATGCATGTATACACACGCATACATTGTACACACGCACACACACACACAAACATGCAAGCAAAGCCTCAACTCTGTCCATCCATCCACAAGGCTCTCAAATCATTCCAATCGAGTGGTTCTTTAGGGCGTCTGGATAGCACCCTGCAATTTCGCTGGCAAGCACTAATAGTACTCGCTCACTTGCCTGCTTGCCTCGCCTCTCCTCTCCTCTCCTTAAATCATTTAAGCTATTGGGGAGATTGGATGTGAAGCCCATGTGACTCAGAAACGCTATTAATGGCTTTTGACAGTGGTGGCCTGGTCTCCACCAGGGAACTGCACATGAATCTCTCTCTGTCTCTCTCTCTCGGGCGCAAGCATTTCTATTAAAAAATAAATCAGCGTGGCAGCAATAAAGAAATTGGCGTGATGTTCTCTATTAATGTGAACCATTCGGAATGAGAAGAGGTGGAACAGTTCTGTCTTATGCAAGGGGTATTTTGGTGTGCGTGCGTGCGTGCGTGTGTGAAAGAGAAAGAGAGCAAAAGAGAGAGTGAGAGTGTGTGTATTTGCATGCCTTGCGGTGATGCAGATTACCAAGAAAGCAAAGGTCTCAGTGTACACAGGGCATTCTTCTTGCCTGAGGCACATCCTGCCTCATGTCGTGGGTGGAAGAATAATGGCAAAAAAAACGTCTTCGGCATGAGCACACAAACAATTTTTCCCTCCTGATTAAACTTTCCCTTAGGTATCTGTTTATGCCAAGCAAGGATCACTCTTTCACAAACCCCTCCAATTTTAACTACACTTACTTCAAGCCCTGAAGTAGGGGACTCATACAATAATGGAACGGCACTTTTAAAAAGTCATTTTCTCCCGCTGCTACACTACAGCCTGCGGTTTTCGAAAAAAAAAGTGTCCAACCACCTGCACTTTGTCACCCGAAGGCGCGCTTCCTCTCAGTGTGTGGTCCTAAGTGCCGCGGTTGGCCGGCCGGCCGGACGCCCATCGCGATGGACAATAACACTCGCCACCTCCATCGACTCCTCTTACTGCGGTCAGGGCCGCTGACAGCTTTTGCTGGGCCCGGGACAAAGTCATCTGAAAGGTCCCCCTACCCAATTCATACAATGTAAATGGAATCCAATTCTGGGCCCCCTATCTCCCTGGGCACAGGACAACATACCCCTTTGTCCCCCCTGTCGGCTGCCCTGACTGTGGTTAGTGTAGGCCGGCGTAGACATCTTTTCAGAAAGGCCTTTTGGTTGTAGCTTCTTAGTGGCTTTGTATGTGCTGGCACTTTTAAAAGACTCCGTATTTACTTTTTCCACCGCTCCGGCTTTTCTCTTGATGAATGTTCGAGACGAAATTGAAAAAAATAAAAGCACACACACACACACACAAAACAAAACAAAACAAAACAAGGCCGGTCTGTTTAGGAACGAAAACAGTCCTTTTCACTTTCTTAAGCATCTGAATTGAGTATTTATCACCAAAGAGCTGTGCAACTGAGGAAGGCGAGCTATAAAAAGCGTTTTCTCCTCGTCACCTATGGTTACCCACGGCGCTGGGGGGACCATAAAGGGCTCGGTATGCTGCCAGCTCTTGGCCCGGGGCCAGTGGGGTTTTTGGGGGAGAGGGGGGGGGGCACCGTGCCAGCGTGCGTGCCTATGCCAATGTCCACTCTGTGTCTCCTTGCGTCTTTCATTTTAGCCGCGGCTGGAGGGCGGCCATAGCTCTCTCAGCTCTGCTAACCAGCCGCCTCCACGTCGCTCTTTCTCTCTCTCTGTTTCTCTGTCTCTCTCTTTCTGTTTCTTTATCTCCTCTGTCTCTGCATTTGTTTCTCTTTCCGTTTCCCTCCCTTGCTCTCACTTTCTCTCCATCCCATCCACCTCTCTTTGATGTTTCTCACCCACTCTCCTTCCTCTTTTTCTCTTTCTGTTTATCTCCTTTTGTTGTCTCTCTCCCGAATCTGTTCACCGCCCCCTCTCTCTCCGTCTGTCCGTCTGTCTGTCTGATTCAGTCTGATTCAGTCCCTCGGCCTCCGCCGCTTCATACCATTCCAATGAGCTCCAAAAGCTCTAAATTCTGCTGCTATCGTGACAGGCCTGTCCCAGTAGCATTATCTTGGCTGTCTTGGCCGCGAGAGAGAGAGAGCGAGCGTTCGTAGCATTTGTAGCACGCTACAAACAAAGACGGCAGCTCGCTTGCTTGCTCAACGATTTGTTCTGGCGGTGCAGCTGCGTTGGTGTCTAAAAAGCCCAGTCCAACGCCAAAACGTTTCGGGAATGTAAAAAGCATACGTTTTCCTTTTTTTGTGGATGTGAATGGGGCCTGAGTACATTGTATGTTGTGAATACATTACCTTTGGGTCAGATTAAGCGTCCTATTGGTTTTAATTCGCTGTGTAATCTCTATCCTCTCGCTGGTAACACTTTAGAATAATGGATGCAAAAAAGCATTATAAAGACTTAATAAATAATTAACTATTGATGAACAAAACATTAACAAACGTTTGTAAATGACTAGGAAATGTAAACAAATGCTTGTAAATGACTAGGAAATGCTATGTTAATATTTTATATTTATCAAACATTTACAAGTTGCTTGTAAATGAATAAAATACTCTGTTATAAGGTGTGTAAAATCTTGCATATATCATTTGTAGATATTTTATAAAGCATCATTAAAACTTAGTTAATAATAAAAACATTTGTTCATGTTTTATTCATCATTAGTTAATTATTTACTGAGTCTTTACTAAGGAAAATTATTATAAAGTGTTATCCTCTCGCTTGCGCTTTGGCGTGCGTGGACCGAGTGTGCAGCTTCAGCGAGATGGACTAGGCACAGGCTGAAACAAGACTGCTCGTTTCCCGTCCACCCTCTGATGAGAAAGAACATGCCACGCATCTTAGTACATAAAGCTCTAAATAAATTGTTATTGTTGTCAGAGCGTATCGTGTTCTCCTGCCTAAAAACGGAGAGAAAACACTGAGTCACGCACTGGCCTTTGTCGTGCCGTGCCGTGCCAGCCGAGATATACGATCTCGCATCTGCAAAGGGAAAGGTGAATCCCTCCCTGCCTGTAGATTTTCATCCCCTCTCTGGAGGTGTAGTAGGACTCTCACGCAGGGCCGCTGACAGCTTGGGCTTGGCCCAGGACAAAATCACCCCCCCACACACTCTCACAATGCAGGCAATGAATTGAGGACCCGATTCTGAGCCCCCTCCTCTCCCTAGGCCCTGGACAACAGACCCCTTTCCCCTCTCTCTGTCAGCTTTCCTGATATCTGTCTCCTCACTCTCTTATAATGCCCTAAATTAAATGCATATGAGGCATCCGATTGCACACGCACTCGCAAGGGAGGGAGGGAGGGAGAGGAGGTCTGTCGGGAGATATGATCAAGCATGTGTTATCTTAAGAGGGCCATAATACTACATCCACACGACACAAACATGGCTTTTAATTTGACGTCCGGTAATACAGGGGGCCCGGCCAGGCCGCATGATTAAACAATGGCCTGTGATTAATGTGCTGGCTTCTGAGCTCTGCACTTCTTCTTCTCCTTCCTGTATTTCCTGCAGACTGCAGTCCGTTCCTCGCGGGACGACCGAACGGAGCAGCTCTGCTCTGCAAAAGTGCGAGAGGAAAAAAAAGAGGAAAGAATCGAAAAGAAAAAAAAATAGAGGAAAAGAATAAATTCTATTTTATGACTAGCCGAACACTTGAGGGCAAACGGTCGGTTTCACGGTTGAATTTCCCTATTGTTTTTTAAGGCTTAAGAACTGCTGCAAACAAAAAGATAATGTTATTTAAGCCCCTCGAACATGGGGAATCTGTTAAAGGATGCCCACCATTTTGTACTCTTTCCATGTCCGGTGGAAGTCAACACTGCCGTCCTCCCGATGCTGGATCACCGTCCATCCACCGCCGGCGCTCTCCATGTTACAGTAGACCTGCTTGGTGAACGACACACACACACACGCACGCACGCACGCACGCACGCACACACACACACACACAAGCACGCACGCACGCAACACACACACACACACACACACACACACACACACACACACAGGGGTTGCCGTTAACACAACAAAAATGGACAAATGCACACACGCACGCACGTGCACACACACACACACACACACACACACACACACACACACACACACACACACACACACACACACACACACAGCACACACACACACACACACACACACACACACACACACACACACACACACACACACACACACACACACACACACACACACACAGGGGTTGCCGTTGACACAACAAAAAATGGACATTTCCCATTCCTCTCTTTGCCTCATCCACACCGGAGCCAGGCAGCTGTGAGCTCTGGCAACGTCACTTTGGTGTATCGTGTATCGTCTCACCTCACTCTCCCAAAGGTCTATCCCCGCATGGCAACAAAATAAACAAATGGACCATGAGAGAGAGAGGAAACCATTACTTCCGACTCCACAAAGCCCTCCTCAAGACTTAAAGCTGAGAAAGTGTGTCAATTCATTACGGTTCCCACATTCTCGCATTCTCAGATTCAGGTTCCCATTACTTTAAATTGAACCCACTACGCCGATTAACCACCTTTTGGAAAGTGACCCCGAAGCTGTAGAAATCGATTATGAATCACATCTATTTCCGTCGTCATTGCAATCTATTTATCATCATTCATGTCATAACTGCAGCAGATGTAATCTTGGCCTACGGCGTGACGTGTTGCTGGTGCGCTGACAACGATGACTAAATTCAAAAGTGCTACACTAATCATTAGCGCTGAGATTTGGCAAAGCAAGAGCTCTCTCCTTAGCAATGACTATAACTAGTTGAGATCCCAACTCCAACTCGCCTGCAGTGTTGCCAGATGTGTCTGACCAAATCCCGCCCAAAAGCTTCTCAAAAAACGCCAAAATGCGCTAAATTCCGCCCAAATTCAACAAATTACATTGACTTCTATGGGCCTAAAACGGCTGCAAAAACCGCCAAATGGCCCATTTTTTTCCCGATTTTTACCCGCAGACGCTCATTCCAAGTAGCCCAGTTGGGCGGCACCCGTCCAATCTGGCAACACTGCTCGCCTGTGCTGTGTAGCATGGAAATTACTGTAGGTGCCCTCTGAAGTTTTGTATGAGCACAATTCAGTATAACATTTTAATGGCTATCTTTTGTAAACTTGGATCTTGACCCCCATGGCATTTTGGCAGCAGAAAAAAAAGATTCTATTGACGTATACGTAAGGTTGTTTTAACCATATACAGTACAGTGCGTACTACTTGCGTACATTTCCTTACAAGATGCTCTAATGTTCACCGCACTATGCTTGAGGTTCCTGATATCTAGGCCTCATTTGGAGAAGAGCTTCAATGAGCCTACCCTGTTACAATAAAGCATAAATTGAATAAAACAAAATAAAATGAGAAATGCACTCAGAGTGCAGAACTCCGCCAACAAAGGAAGCTGTTTGATAGAACATTTGACTACTATGTTGCGCCCTATTTTTCCCAGAAGTCTATCTGCCTTGTTTTTGTATAGTTAGAAACTGGAATGTAAAGATTCACCCTATCCCGCAATGGTGAAGAATCTTTAAAAAAAAAAAAATGATTCACCAAAATTGAATCACTTGCCCCTTTTGACATTTCCAACACATCCACAAAATTTAATCCAAATGAAATGAGTTATCTTGCTGACAAACAGACAGACAGAAAAACAAACTGACAGACAAACCAACGCGACCGAAAACACAAGCTCCTTGGCGGAGATAATAAATCTGTAGAACAGTGGTCAGCATGACTGCACTGAGGCCCTTACTGTACATTGCAGACTTCCCACACTCCCACATGTTCTAGAAGCGGAATTCTTTCATGATTAGATGCTTGCTGGGGTTTGCGGTATCGTGGATGGAGGGGGGTGTTGTGGTGTTTGGATACACTTGGGAGGGTTTTGGGAGCGGTTGTTGACGGTGGTGTGTGTGCGTGTGTGTGTGCGTGCATCTGGGGTGACGTGGTGGGTTACAGGGGGTGGCCAGAGGAGATTACTCTGGTGAGTGGCCGGAGATCAAAGGCATGGCGTGGTGCCGGTGGACACCTGTGTGTAGATTGGAGTGGAGTGGATGAATGGATGGACCGCCCTTAGCGTGTGTGTGTGTGTGTGTGTGTGCATGTAAGCTGATAACAGGAGGACCTGTGGCTTTAGACCGCGGCAACTCTTTGTATAGGGCGGGTGCTGAGGGGATGATGAGGGGTAGGATAAGGGTGTGTGTGTGTGCGTGCGTGTGTGTGTGTGTGTGGCGGGGGGGGGGGTGGTGGTGTAGACCAGCGTGAAGTGGCTCTTAGAATAGCGAGGGGGGCGAGTGGGGGTTGGATGGGGCGATGGGGGGCTAGGATAAGGGTGGGATGGGGTGAGGTGGGGTGGGCCGGTGTGGGGGGGTGGGAGTGGGAGTGGGAGTTGGGGTGGAGGGTCACCTTGGCCTCATCCAGGCCCAGCTGAAAACACACGAGCCGAGCCGAGCGGGGCCTGGATGCAATTAGGGGAAGCTCCGACACGACCAGGCCAGACCACTGAACAGGGGAACCAGGAATGAGATGCAACTACTTTGCACTCCTCTCCTCCCCTCTCCTCCCCTCTTCTCCCCTCTCCTCTCCTCCCCTCTTCTCCCCTCTCCTCTCCCATCCTCTCCTCTCCTCTCCTCTCCTCTCCTCAGACCTCCTCTCCTCTCCTCTCCTCTCCTCTTCTCCTCTCTCCTTCCCTCCTCTCCTCTCCTCTCCTCTCCTCTCCTCCTCTCTCCTTCCCTCCTCTCCTCTCCTCTCCTCCTCTTCCCTTCCCTCTCCTCTCCTCTCCTCTCCTCTCCTCTCCTCTCCTCTCATCTCCTCTGGTCTCCTCTGATCTGGTCAACTTTGGGGGGTTAGGGGTCGGAACTCATGGGCTCTTGTCTTTCATTCTTGTCCTCCCTTCCCCTCTCTTCCCTCTATCTTTAGCTCCACTTGTCCAACACACACAAACACTATGCATGGCCACTGCAGATGGAGGCACACGCAAATACGCATGCACGCACAGACACATTCTTTTCTTTTTCTCTCCCCCGCACTTGCACGCCGCACACACAAAGTCACAGACACACTTTCACACAGATCTGTACGGCTGATGGCTGTGGCTGTGAGAGTATGGTTTTTAATGCGGCTGTGACCGATCCCATCTCATTATGTATTCCTGTGAAGTATGGCTGTGTGGCTATGCTTTCGTTGTAAATCAAAGGCGAGGCGTTTGCCACATTCTGACTTCACATCACCCCGCGGAGAGAGGTTGGACTGTTAAACCACACGCACACACACACACCCACACACATTTGCACTTGCGCTGAAACACACACACACAAGCAAAATCATCTATGTCCACACACGCATGCACGCACGCACGCACACACAAATACATTAACATTCATTTGGACTGCCAGAGGTATTCGGAGCCCAGAGTTATTCTTGAACCCACACAAGCTAGAGATCTATCAGACCACTTTGCTGCCTGGCAGCAGCGCGTCAGTCCCTCGACGGGGCAAAGTGTTGGCCTGGCCTCACACTGAAACATACCAAAACCCCCAGTGATCACAAGAGTACAAATTTCACAACTGCAAACAAAACCACGCCAGTTTGCTTAGCTGCTCATTTTTTCCTTTGTGGTGGGCTCTCTCTCTCTCTCTCTCTCTCTCTCTCTCTCTCTCTCTCTCTCTCATTCACTATCTATTTTTCTCTTCCTTTCTCCCTGTCTCTGTCACTTTCCCTTCACTTGTCTCGCTGTCTCTTTCCTCTGATCGCACATACTGTACCCTTTCACTGAAGTATTTACCCTCAACCCCCCTTCTCTCTCTCTCTCTCTCTCCCTCCCTCCCCTCACTCGTAAGCAGGGCTTTGAACCGGTTCAAGGAACGAAAACGAAAACCAGGAACTTTTTGTATTTTACAGGGAACAGAAACGAAACCGGAAACGTTATTATTTTTTATGTTCTGGAACGGGAACACTTATTAAAAAATAATGGTAACCGGTTAATACTGTTCCTCAAACAAACAAAAAAAGTTATTATTTTCCTGTGCACGTTACCATGATGGCTGAGGTTCACGTCCTGTGTGTGACATCAGACATTTTCTGACTGAATGGAGAGAGAGATGTGGATTACAAAGTCTCCACTCCACATCTTAAATAAGAGAAACACTGTCATACAAAAGGGCAGAGTTTCGATTGCATCATTGTAAGACATTGCAGAGAAGCGTGTGTAAAGCGCGGCAACGGTTCGACGTTATTGGGCATCCATGGCCGCTTCAAATATCCACAAACTCACAAGTCAGAGTGGAGCGCGCATTTTTATCATTGAGGTTTATTCTCCGCTTAGGTCGTCCCTGAATGGCAAAATTCTGGAGGATATTCATTTCATCCACTTGAATAAATAGATTGGAATGTAGGCTGACTCATTTGCACTTCCGTCTTTCTTGGTTAATAAACGTCAGTTAGGCCTATGGGGAGTAATCAGCTGACAGGAACGAAATTAACCGTTCCGGGAACAATATTTTTTTGTTCTAACCGGTTCGGGAACGTCAATTTATTGGTGGAACTCATAACCGGAAACGTTATAATTATGTTTCTGTTCGGAACGGAACGTTTGGAAAAAAATAACGGTTCAAAGCCCTGCTCGTAAGTACTGTATTTACCCCCCCCTCCCCTCACTCATAAGTATTGTATTCACCCCCACCCCTCTCTCTCCCTCTCTCCACCTCTCTATCCCCCTCTCTCTCCTCTGCTGCTTGTGATTGATGTACCTTCCTGGGCTCCAGGCTGCTGATCTGGATGGTGTAGACGCCGTTCCTCTGGAAGCCGGCCTTGAAGAGCTCCGCACAGTCCTTATACGTCTTCTCTTCCTCCGCCGCCGCCGCCGCTGCTGTCTGCTTGGTGCTGTTGGGGATCACTGTGTGGAGAAGCAAGAGAGAGACAGAGAGAGAGAGAGAGAGAGAGAGAGAGAGAGAGAGAGAGAGAGAGAGAGAGAGAGAGAGAGAGAGAGAGAGAGAGAGAGAGAGAGGAGATGAGTGTAAATACTGCAAGGGTATGTGAGATCAGAAGAAAGAGAGAAAGAGAAAGTACGGTAGAAGACAGAGACAGAGATAAAGACAGACAGAGAGAGGGGGGGACAAGGACAACGAAGAGAGAGAGAGAGAGAGAGAGAGAGAGAGAGAGAGAGAGAGAGAGAGAGAGAGAGAGAGAGAGAGAGAGAGAGAGAGAGAGGGAGAGAGAGAGAGAGAGAGAGATGAGGAGTGTACTTGTCTTCTTATGAAAGGCACTTGCAGTATACAGTAACAGAATCCCATACGGTACTTTTTGAGCAAGAAGTCATCTTTGTTTCTTTCCATCATCCATTTTTTTTGTTTCCTCTCTCTTCCCATCTTTCATTCGTACACACACACACACACACACACACACACACACACACACACACACACACACACACACACACACACACACACACACACACACACACACATGTATACACAAATGGACACACGGCCCAAGCTAATAAACATTTGCGGTTAAACAGAGGGGCAAGATGGAGTCTCGTTGTCAAAACCAACACTTATCTGTCAGCAAGGAAGATATAGTTTCCAACTGACCAACTGCACCTTTTTTTCAACTTTTCTCTTCAATCCATAAAGCCCTAACAGGGCCGGGTCTAGTCAATTTGGTGCGCTAGGCGAGCACCCCTCTTTGCTTTTGGTGGAACTAGAAATTGGCATGTGTAAACAGTGTCATACATTTGATAAGCACGGTTGATCTACTACCCTACATTTATACTGAGTGCCCATTAATAATAATTGTCAATATATAGCTTAATGCTTTATTTCGCTTAATGTTCTAATTCTGTGGGACTTGGGGCCCCCAAGACATTTGACGCCCTAGGCGACTGCCTGGTCCGCCTATGCCTAGCGCCGGCCCTGAGGCCCACTAGCTGGAGCAGGAATCTCGGAGGTCCTTTTGCTGAACCCAGTGGCTTGCGGTGCGGTTGCAAACTGCTATGAGATCCAGTCCATGACAGCTGCCGGTCGCTGTCGGGTTTTCCATGAAGCCGTGTGGCTGGCGGTCTACAGGTTGGCGCGAGCGAGTGAGCGGGCGGCTGGGCAGGTGGTCCACATCACAGGCTGTGATTGGAATTTCATGCCGCAGAGGGCAGCCAATGGGTGTGAGGCATGTATATATGCACTGACATAAAGCAGGATTATATTAAGCCCGGGGATCCGCCAGTGACTGACACGTTATTAGGCGGAATAACTTAATCAGGTAAACAATAGCTCTGCGCTTGAAATGTATCACCAAGCAACACAGGCTATTTAGTTTGTTGTTGACGAAAACCGTTTTAAGGGTTGAGATTTGTTGTTCTGTATGAATAGGGCTATCATGAATGGCCTTTTATGCCAACCAACCTTGAACCATGTTATTCACTCCATTGTTGTCCATAACTTTTTTAAAGTACACAGTGCATTGTTTTTTGTATATTGTCTGTAACATATTATTAGTCTGAGGTTTCCCACAATTGTCACTGAGCATGAACATCAAAATGCAGACAAATCAGCAGTGATTTTGAAGTCATTGTCAATTGCTAGTCATGTGCTGTGAAAATAATGAAACTATTATTCCGGGACAAAAGCAAGGGGTCTTGGAGGATCCTTAATATCTACTTGTAGAATTGCACATATCACATTCGCTCAACATGTAGATGAAATATTAGGGAAAAATGTTGAAACACTGATGCAGAAACAACAACTTCTAAGGGTCTTGGATGATACTTAATATCTCAATATGCAAAATCTCTGGGCAAGTGTGACTGACACTTTTTGTGTGCAGGAGTGAGCCCAAGTGGTGGATATCTTGCTCTAGAGTGTGAGGTGTGTGTGAGTGTGTGTGAGTGTGTGTGTGTGTGTGTGTGTGTGTGTGTGTGTGTGTGTGTGTGTGTGTGTGTGTGTGTGTGTGTGTGTGTGTGTGCGCGTGTGCGCGAGTGTGTGTCTGACGATGACAGCGTGCTCAAAGTCACAGCTGTGTCTATTTCCATCTGCAGATAATTATGGCGGGAAATATTTTGAAACCAAGCAAGGGGGGGTTGAGGACAAAATACTACAAGCTATAAATTTCAAGTTCCTGTTATAACAAGTGGTTTATATTTACTCTCCGGGTTCCCTGTTACATCCATGGACATTCCTTCCGATTTCTTTCTCTTTTTTTGGTCTTTTCATCTTTTTTTTCTTTCCTCTGCCCCTCTGAGAAGTGCATCTCAGCTTTCAATCTATTGTTTTCACTGTTGGAATTGTTTAGGCAAAAAAGATGTCACCCAAATGAGAAATGTGTCAACAATCTTAAAACATTAGCTTTGACTCCCCTCCTCCCCTCCGACTGAACACCTCCCGCCCCCACACTGAGAGAGAGAGAGAGAGAGAGAGAGAGAGAGAGAGAGAGGTAGGATTCCTATAGTGAGGCACCCCTTGAAGGCGAAAGCTGTTGGTTAAAGACGTCTATTATTCCTACCATTTTTACAAAGTATTGAGTGTCCGTGACAAGAATCTCCCGCTGTGACAGGTTGACAGAGTGGAACCTTGCTCCGCAGAGTCTAACACAACAAAAAACCCAGCCTGACAGGCAGCAATTTACCGCAAAGCTGAAGGGGGGGAAAGTGGGGCAGTGCTTTTGAGTTGAGAGAGGCGACAGACACATGTACTCTCTCTCTCTCTCTCTCTCTCTCTCTCTCTCTCTCTCTCTCTCTCTCACCCCACCCCCACACACACACAAACAGAGAAAGAGAGACAGATAGACAGACAGACAGACAGACAGACATAAAAAAACACTCTGGTATGTCAGAGGCCAATGCTGTTCTCTATTTTGAGTGGTGAGACGACATGGGCACTTCACCAAGCAGGCCACCAGCAAGTGACAAAACAGAGGCGACCAGAGAAGACTGGAGCAGACTGGTCCACAAAACTCTCTGGGATGTGAGCTGCGCCTGCACAGCCCAGGAGTGATGTCAGGTCGATATGAATCACCTGTCAAGTTGCGCTACTCAGCCACGTTAAGAGTTAGGGTTTGGGTTCAGGATTTATTAGCAGGCTATTCTGCCCTACAAAGTTAATGTCAGAAAGTATGCCAACATTGAAACTGAGAAAAAGGCTTTCAAATTATATTGGTGTTAGGTTGGATATTCTGTAGTTACTAGCCATAGTCTGACATAGCCATATCTCTAAACCGGGACACATTTAGACCATAAGGCTTTGTTTTAAGATAAAGGAGGTATTTTGAAGACCATTTTCAGTCTGAACTCAATTTTGACAAAATGTGTAGTTACTGCACTTTGCCTTAGTAGACAGTATTGGTGGCTCATCTCGACAAAGCAGGCGATATCGACAGAACAACGGAGCTCTACTTTGTGGTCTGGCTCCAGCAGCTCTGTTTATTCGACCCATATTTTTTGCACACAAATATTTGTTTTGCCATTCAGCTGGGTTTGATTTGGTCAAAGAAAGGGACATCCATGTGAAAACAAAACACTGCATGGTCTGACTAAAACGCCTCCAGAAATCAAGCATGTTGGCTGAGGGGAGACGAATGCAAGAGCCTGAAAAAGAGATCGTTAGTTCTAATCAAAGAACCTTCAGGGGCACCAAACATTGTCAAACAAAGATGACGAAAATGGAAAAAAATCGACAAAAAAACTCATTGATAGCTTATGAAAATGTGCCACTGTGTTTATGCAAGATGATCACCATTAGCTACGTAAGTGAAATCTGTCTGGGTTGTCTCGCGCCAAACTGAATGGAACAGCAGATGATTAAAAAGTAGACAAAACAGTACAAAACTACTAAATCTACTAAATATAGCTTGGTGCCTTATAGTGCCGTCCTCTGCACAGAAAACATGCATTTGTTATATTTCTGAGCAGAAAATATTTGGTTTGGAGTTGTGTTGCAACTTGCAGCCTGCTGTAGTGTGGCCTATTTTCATGCAGGCTTCTGGTTAGCGCCAGCACAGCGCTGAGTGAATTAGCATCCATCACGGCCCCGCTAACGTGGTTGTAAAAATGATTAATGCTATTCATTTCCATGGGATAAGGAAATGATACTGTGAAAAAACAGATTACCATTTGACAGCCAAGAGGCTTTAACGGGGTTGCTCCAAAACTGATGTCAACCTTTTAGCGACAAAACTTGTTGGCCCATTACCAGCTAATGATATTTAGACGATTACTCGATTACGCATCTGAGCTGTGTCCTGTCTGGTGCCATGAAAGCGATGCAGGAGACCGTGAAGGAAGGACAACAACAGCTCTCGCTAGAGTGCCTGTACGGGACGTGACAAACTAAGCATAACAGGCCTCAAAAACAGACATCAAGGTCTGTGCCCCCCCCCCCCCCCCTCCATGGCCATGAGCATGCATTTACTGTTGCCGTAGCTCTTCATAGAAGAGAGATTTATTCACTTAAGATGTCACGAATGGCTTGAGCCACGGAGTTCAAAAGAAGCGCCAGCGTCTCAGCTCTCAAAACACCATCTAATTCACCCCGACGTCGTGATCTACGCCACTAGATTCTCATAACTCCTGCAATGAAAATAAGATCTCGCTTGGCAAACAAAACAAACACCCCATCCCATTCCCCTTCCCTTCCCTTCCCTACCACCACCCTTCTCCCTCCTGATGAGTAGAGAAAATGGGAGTTTGGTGAGAGAGAGAGAGAGAGAGAGAGAGAGAGAGAGAGAGAGAGAGTGGAGGAAGTCAAGTTAGCCTTGGCACAATGAGGTGCTTAGTCAAAGGGCCCACAGGAGACTTCAGCAGTCCAACCAGGCAATCTCCAATATCTCGGATGTCTACCTTTATGCTCCCGCCTACAGTGTTGCCAGATTGGGACGTTTCCCGTCCAATTGGACTGCTTAGAATGGCCACCTGTGGGTAACAACAGGTAAAAAGGGCGTTTTGGCATTTTCTGCAAATTCATGGACATAGAAATCAATAGAATTTACTTCAAATTGGGTGGGATTTTGTGCCTCCAGGCGGTTGTTGAGCATTTTTTTTGGGCTAGAAATCATCAGTCTAATCTGGCAACCCTACCCGCCGCCTCTCCCTGTCGATGATGTCTGGGTCCCCCGGAGGCCAGTTAAGAGTTTGACTCTCGCAGCCAGAGGTGAGAAGACGTGACCCCTCCTGCAGCTGTGTGGTCGATAGTGTCGCAGCGGAGGGGAGGAGGAAACGACCAGACCAACCACAGAGTAGGGAGCGGACTTCACTCACATGTCACTTGTCATTAGACTGGTCACTTATCAAATGGCCAGGACAGGAAGAGAAATGAAGGAGTGACAGGAAAAGGCGACTTTATTTTTGTTTTTTGGGTTTACTGGAACTGAAGGTTTTGTGTGTGTGTGTGTGTGTGTGTGTGTGTGCGTGCGTGCGTGGGTGCGTGTGCGTATTTGTGGCATAGTTTTGAGACACTAGACTGGCACTACTAGTTGATTCATAGACATCAGTGCGTCACAGTCTACTGATAACGGCCTCAATTCCGCAACAGTGGGCAGCTTCCCAGCAGCGCTACTTTAGCCTGCTACACTAAAAACGGCCATTTTGAAAACTCTTGACAGAACCCAGTGCAGGGTATCAAATATCTGCGTATTACGAAAAGCAAACATAGCACATAACAATATCATAACATAATAATATCATAAATCCACAACACGCGATAATGACCACAGGAAAAAGTGGACATTACACAAACCCTTGCAGCTTGCTAATCGCTGAGTAGTAAAATATTTTTTAAAAAAACGTAATATACGCAAGGGCAAATGGGGACATGGAGAGTTTCAGACGACTTGAAATATCGAGTGTCACTCCTAGTAGCCACCTGGCAGAAGACAGACTTGTGTATTCTTCTACAACTTGCTAATCATATGGCCGTAAAAAAAGGAGAATGGATACAAGGGCAATTGGGGACTTGGGCAGAAGCATTCACAAGCCAGGAGCTAACTGTGAATGTCAAGTTTCCCTCTACCACCCAGTAGGCTTCGACCCAGACATGTAGGGTAAGAATGGTGGATACTAACCTTGGGGGGTTCCCAAGCTTTTTACAACTTGGGGCCCATTTGAACATTTCACAAATGTTCCAGGCTCACCTCTAACCCAATAAAGAATAAAACTCAAATAAATAGTTAACAAACAGCCACACACATAGTATTTTAGATTTTTAGAAAATGATGTCAAGGCCCACTTGGAATACCTTCAGCGGCAGCAGTTTGACCCATTGTACTCAGTGTTGCCAGATTGGGCTGGTTCCCGCCCAATTGGGCTGCTTAGGATGGCCGTGTGCGGCTTAAAATGGCATTTATCAGAAAAACCAGCCCACTTTTTGCCATAGAAATCAATAGAATTGGGCGGGATTTTGTGCTTCTACGCATGTTTTGAAAAATTTTTGGGCTGGAAATCATCAGCCTCATCTGGCAACCCTGATTGTACTAACACACTGCTTTGTGTCCAGGGGTGTAAATAATGATAGAAATGTATCTATGCATCGATCCTACGGCCAATGATTTAATCGAAGCGCATCGTATCGTGGGGCATCTAAGTATCAAATCGCTGGCCCTGTCCAATGCCCTAGCTCCATAACATAACAGAAGTGGAAAAGTAGCATTAAGAAATTGATACCTTATCGTATCATGGAGGCTGTGATTTAGACCCCTATTTGTGTGCAGAGCCGTTAAACAAAAAAATAATGAATACACACACAAGAGCGAATGAGGGCCAGTAGGGCAGCACTCCGGCAAATCAATGCAACTGAGTTTTCCAAGTTTTCCTCCTACCCCCGCAGTAGGCCTCGACCCCATACGTGTAGGGTAGAGACTTGGGCTACTAACCCACAGTGTGCTAATTACTTTGTGTATAGAGCTGTTAAACAAAAAACGAATGAATATACACAAGTCAATATAAACAAGTGCAAATGAGGACAAGGAGAGTGGCACCCCTGCAACTCAGTGCAACTCAATGAATGGACAGGTTTCCTCTGACGCCCCCAGTAGACCTTGAGCCAGACATCTAGGGTAAATTTCCTGTGACCGTGGGGCAGGAGAGGGCAGGCAGGGGGCAGGAGAGGGCAGACAGGGGGCAAAGGGCTACCCAGGTCTACTGTGTGGGGACAGGGGGTAACGCACACACACACACACGCACGCATACACACACACACACATGCACGCAACCACGCACGCACGCATTCACGCACACACACACGCACGCATGCACACACACATAGGCACACACACACACACACACACACACGCACGCACGCACACATGCAACCACACTCACACACACACACACCCTGCTGTGTGGGGACAGGGGGTAACGGGTTCATGGACCCCATGAAGGCGTCATGGAGTGAAACTGTTGAAGAGTGAAAGGGGAAGTCCCAACCTCCCCAGCTAACACACACACACACACACACACACACACACACACACACACACACACACACACACACACACACACACACACACACACACACACACACACACACACACACACACACACACACACACACACCCTCTGCAGTCACACCCTCCCCAGCTAACTTACTGCAGTGGGACACGCACACACACACACACACATGCATGCCTGCCCTCACGCCTGCACGCCCTCACGCCTGCACACACACACACACACACACACACACACACACACACACACACACACACACAAACACGCGCACACACACACACACAGACACACAGACAAACACACACACACACACACGCACACGCACGCACACGCACGCACACACACACACACACACTGAGGAAGAAGAGTCTATTACAGGACCATTCACACATTTGTGCATAAACACATGCAAGTCACACACACACACACACACACACACACACACACACACACACACACACACACACACACACACACACACACACACACACACACACACACACACACACACACACACACACACGCACACACACACACACACACACATCCTCCTTCACTCACTCATCTACCGAAACTGTTTGACATTTCACTCAACTGCTGACCACAGACAGAGTATGTCTCAGGCAGATAAGCCATTGCAAGGCCACACTGCTATCCAGCCATTCTGGAGACAGGCGCCCTCTGCACCCACTCATGTATGACCACGGCGGCCATAGCAAACAGGGTTGCCAGATGACGCTAATGATTTTCAGATTTTCATATAAAAAATACTCAAAACCTGCATTTGAGCGCTAAATCCCGCCCAATTTGATCTAAATTCTTTGGATTTCTATGCCCATACATTTCCGGAAAAAACAGCCCAAATGTCCTTTTTTCCCGATGGCCATTCTAAGCAGCCCAACTGGGCGGGAAACCACCCAATCTGGCAACACTGATGACAAATAGGTCCCCTGCTTTTTGGCATTTGGGAGCCTATAGTTTATAGTTTTGGGAAATGTGGGTAATGTGGAACCGCCACCCCGAGGGGAAACGTATGGGTATTAGGTGTTAGACCGGAGGGTTTTTTCTTTTTTTTGGTGGACATGTTTAGAATGTGAAGTGTTGTCAGGCCTCCTGGGGAGAAGAGGGAATTTAGGTCTGCACATGTCAGGCCTTTCCTCTTCTCTTCTCTTCCCCCCTCCTAGTTCACTTCTGCTTCTTCCACTTCTGCTCCGACCTCCTCTCCAGAGAATGAGAGCAGAGGACAATGTCTGACTATTCAGAGTTGCTAGGTTGGGTTCCTCATACATAGTGGGGGTCCCTCCTTGCGTAGAGGTTGAGCAGGTTGTGCATGGTGTCCATGCGGTCCTGCTGCTGCATCTGTCTTATACAGAGGTGTAGCCTATACACTTTATGTAAAATATTTTTTTTTTGTCTTAAGTTCAGTGGGTGCGACTTATAGGCCAGAAATGACGGCACTAACCCCCTTCCTTGTCGCAGGTGTGCGTGCTTGGTGCACAGTATCCATATAGACCTCATTCAATTGTGTTTCACTCCTCTGCTCCAACCTTGTGTATGCTGTACAGTATTCTCCCATTATTCTCCACAATATTAAGTCCTAAATGCACTGTAGGGCGATGTTTTCATGTCCTGCTGGCGCCACTGTCTTATACAGACGTGTGTCCTATACTTGTACAATTATTTTAAATTAGATTACTTTGGGTATACTGACCTCCGTCCGTGGCGCAGAGGCAGAGGTTGAGGAGGTTGCGTACGGTGTCCAACGTGGTCCTGCTCTTATACATACAGAGGTGTGGCCTATATATGATCTACATATGTACAATTATTTTAAACGAGGGTATACGGACCTCCTTCCATTCCTTTTATTAGTGCAGTAATTATTTTAAAAGGTTGAGCAGGTTGTGCACGGTGTCCATGAGGTCCTGCTGCTGCCTCTGTCTTATACAGAGGTCAGGCCTATACACTATATGTACAATTGTTTTTTAGTTTAAATTATGGCGATGTTTTCATGTCCTGCTGCTACCACTGTCTTATACTCAACTACATCATAACAACATTGCTATGGCAATGTTGAAAGCCCTGTTGACAGATTAAGACATAGACATAACAAATTTGGTGACAGTAAGGTTATAACATAGGCTCTGTGCTAAGGGGTTAGATTAGATTACTTAGGGCTATACTGACCTCCGTCCTTGGCGCAGAGGTTGAGCAGGTTGTGCATGGTGTCAATGAGGTCATGTTGCTGCCTCTGAGTGTCCCATACTTGTACAATTATTTGAAATAAGATTACTTAGGGAATAACTGACCTCCGTCCTTGGCGCAGAGGTTGAGCAGGTTGTGCACGGTGTCCATGAGGTCCTGCTGCTGCCTCTGCAGGGCGGTGCTGTTGCCCGTGGCCTGGCCCAGCTGGCCCTCCAGCTGCCGGATCACCCCTATCTGGCGGCCCACCAGCGCCTGCAGGCTGCCCTTCTCCTCCCGCAGGGCCTCCAGCTCCTCGCGGTGGCGCCCCTCCATCTCCTGCATCTTCTGCTCCAGGAAGCTGAGGAGGTGAAGTCAAAATGACAAATGAAGAGTTCAGATGCAAAACCCCCTAAGTGCCTTTCCAGAAAATAATCTGAATCAATTTTTATTTAATACAAAGCTATCAAAATCGCATATTTTTTTATTTTATATATGTAATATAACTATTTGTATGTATTATCAAGTACATGAATGTAAACCAAACCAACAACGGGGTTCTCTAAAAATATAGAAGTGCAGGTCTTCAGAAATGGAGTTAGGGGGTTTTGCATCTGAACTCTTCTAATATTACTTTTTTTCAACAAAAATATTTTTTTCTGTCTTTTTCGAGTTTATTTGATAGGACAGTGTCAGAGGTGGACAGGAAGCGAATCAGGAGAGAGACGGGAAGGGGTCGGCAAAGGACCCAGGCTGGGAATCGAACCCGGGTCAGTCGCATGGCAGGTGAGTGCCCCACCGGTTGGTCACGGCAGGGCCAGATGACGAATATTACATACATTATGTCTATAGCAGGGGTTCCCAACCTTTTCCAACTTGGGGCCCACTCGAAATTGTCACAAATGTTCGGGGCCCACCTCTGACCCGATTACGAATAAAACTCACATAAATCAGCAGCAACACACACCAAAATGTGATTATAATTTTTAGAATATTATTTCAAGGCCCACTTGGTATACCTTCAGGGCCCACCAGTGGGCCCCTGCCCATAGGTTGAAAATCACTGGTCTATAGCATTGGCTATCAGTCTCCCACATCTTCTTCTCCAAGAAGCAGAGGAGGTGGCATGGGGAAGGTCGAGGTGGAGAGAGGAGGAGAGATGGTGAGATGACAAATATTACATAAAGTATGGCTATAGCATTGATGGTCTATCTCCCGCTTTTTCGTCTGCTCCAGGAAGCTGTGGAGGTGGCATGGTGAAGAGAGGTGTAACCGGATAGACTAGATTGGAGTAGGGGTGCAATAATGGGACTAGGACATGAGTATTCATGTCATACATACGGTGGTGGGAAGACTAAAGATAGGTAGTAAAGTATTTGCCACAGGAACAAATCCTTACAAGGTAAGGAGGAAAGATTGGAAGTACATTGTGGGTTGGAGAGCCTTCTTCAGGCAGCTGATGAGCTAAGAAGGTCTGAAGAGAAGATATATTGGAAATCCTAAATTATGCAATTGCTGACAAAATGGTGATGACCAAGTAATTGGAGAGAGAGAGAGAGAGAGAGAGAGAGAGAGAAAGAGAAAGAGAGAGATCAATAAGGAGAAGAGAAGAGAAGTAGAAGAGAAGAGAAGAGAAGAGAAGAGAAGAGAAGAGAAGAGAAGAGAAGTAGAAAAAAGTAGAAAAGTAGAGAAGATACAGAATTAGTGAATAACAGATTTATAATAGATGCAAAACCTCTGATAAACCAAACCGGTTTACGACAGACCAACCGCAGCATATCAAATCGCTACACACAACTTAAATTGCAAAGTTGAGGAAGATGTGTGAAAAAGAAGAAGAAAAAAAAACAATCTGGAAAACGAATAAAAAGAGAAGGAAGAAGAAAAGCAGCATGGAATGGGTGGAGCAGGGAGAGAAGAAAACGCGAAAGAGCGCCAGCAGGCCATCAGCTGAAGTGGAGAGGGGTGCCGACAGGGGGGTCAAAGGGGACAGTTGTCCCAGGGCCAGGGAAAGAGGGGGCCCAGAATTGGTTCCTCATTACATTGTATATGGGGCTGGGGGGGCCCTTTCAGATGACTTTGTTATGGGCCCGGCCAAAGCTGTCAGCGCCCCTGGAAGTGGAAATGGAAAACAGGGGAGCTGCTGAGGCTGAGCTCAAAAACTTGGATATGAGGGGAGTTTACATTGTGATACGCTTAGGCTATAGGGACGGGCACCTTACCCATTACCGCGGTAATGGGAACATAAACATTTACACGAATTTTACTCAGTCTCCATGACTTACTCGCAAAACAAACACATATGCATTTCTCCAAACCATTTGCAGATTAGCATAAGTCTGAATGGAGACGGAGACCCCACATCTTACGTACGTGCAGGCCTACATTTGCAAACTGTTACATTTCTGTCACATGATATACAACCATTTATTGACTTATCCAAAAAGCCATCCTTCATCCCAAATCGCAAAATGAGGGTATGTAAAAGGTAAAATAACAACTTGTAAAACACGAGGAGTTCATGATTTCATGGCTATACTGTACGTTTGGGGATGTTTTTACAAAATGCTACGCTTATGCAGTTACATAAATCTCTCTGGTCTACGGAGACAGAGAAAGGGGGAAGAGAGGATGTTGATTCTATATGGAGGAGATCTGAAAGTCACATACAGAACATTCACCCCCCCGGCACCCCGCTCAGCTGTGGTGCAGTGGGACATCTGATGTGAGGATGGCTCTCAGTGTGCTGTTCGTCACACAACACTTAGACCATCCAGAAGTTAGTAACTCCAGAATGCATGCATTGCAAAATCATCACAGGGAGTAGACACGGTACGGTGGACTGGTGGGCTGTCTGAGCTGTCTACAGAAAGATGTCAAGGTCCCGGAGTGCAGTGCTGTTCAGTAGGCTACACACACACACTCTCTCTCTCTCTCTCACACACACACACACACACACACACACACACACACACACACACACACACACACACACACACACACACACACACACACACACACACACACACACACACACACACACACACACACAGAGTGCAGTGCGTACAAGTAGGCCACACACACACACACACACACACACACACACACACACACACACACACACACACACACACACACACACACACACACACACACACACACACACACACACACACACACACACACACACTCACACTCACACTCACACACACACACACACAGTGCAGTGCGATTCAGTAGACCACACACACACACACACACACACACACACACACACACACACACACACACACACACACACACACACACACACACACACACTCTCTGCAGTGCGTTTCAGTAGGCCACACACACACACACACACACACACACACACACACACACACACACACACACACACACACACACACACACACACACACACACACACACACTCTCTCTGCAGTGCGATACAGTAGGCCACACACACGCACACACACGCACACACGCACACACGCGCACACGCGCACACACACACACACACACACACACACACACACACACACACACACACACACACACACACACACACACACACACACACACACACACACACACACACACACACACACACACACACAGTGCAGTGCAGTCCAGTGCAGTGCAGTGGGTGAGGACACTCCAGCAGTGTCAGCTGTGACAATGCTGAACAGTAAAAATGCAGTGTTAATCCAACACCCAAGGACTACCTCTTGGACCAAATACACTCTAGAAGATGTTAAGTTGACTCTGTCTTACGTGTAAGGGTCGCATTAACACTGGAAATTTTACGGTGTGATTGGATTTGGGATCGGAGGTCCACAAGTTGAAATCCCTTTACTAGGGGGGCGCTGTGGTGCAGCGCGCTACGCCCCCCACTTTTGGACTAACATTGCCCATGGGGACCCCAGTTCGAGTCCGGCCGGGGTCATTTCCCAGCCCTACCCCATGTGTCTCTCACAACCGTTTCCTGTCTCCTCTCATACTGTCCTGTCATAATAAAGGCCAAAAAGCCCCAAAAATTCATTTTAAAAAAGAAATCCCTTCACTAGTAGGACAAATGTGGGCAGGGGGAGTGATGAAATGCCCTTGAGAAAGGCATCCAACCCCATGATGCTCCAGGAGGCCTGTTCCAGCACTGTACCTACTGTAAATAGCTGCCAGGCATTCCAGATGCAGGGTGTCAGCCAAGTGTACTGTAATGTAATGATGTGGGCAGCTGTGGCCTGTAATGGTTAGGGCAGTGTTTCTCAAAGTGGGGCGTTAGCCCCCCTGGGGGGGCGCAGAGGCATCTCAGGGGGGGCTTGTGACATCTGATTTTGGGTTTTTTCCTCAAGGAAATGATTTCCTGTCTCGTCAATAATTCAATAAGTTTAAAGCCCTCACCAACATTATTTATATTATTAATTGTCATTCATTTGAATACCATAGGAAATGAACACACATCTGCATTCGACTGCAGTCCCTCTTTGTTTAATTTCACCAGTCATCACCTTTCCTTTGATTCTGTGCAGCGATCGCAAAATCAGTCTGCGCGAGTACTGCTATTCCTTTGGGGGGCTCGGAAGCATTCAGACTCTCTGAAGGGGGGAATGATGGAAAAAGTTTGAGAACCACTGGGTTAGGGAGTTGGTATTTAGATCAGAGGTTTGCAGCAGGTTTGGATCCTCACATCCATCCTGACACATCCACTCCATCCATGGCTAAAATGCCCTTGAGCAAGGCATCACTCAAGGGACTGTAACAAATAATACCCTCTACCTAAAGGCCCTTTTCCACTGCCTGTTTTCTACCCGTTCCGAAAGGGGGTCCCCACTGAAAAAGTTTGGGAACCACTAGTGATATTTAATATAAAAAATGGCCTTGTCCTGTGTAATGTAATATTAAATGCATTTTACCCATTCTTGTCCTGTGTAAATGTAATCTTTAACTGCATTTTATCTGTTCTTTCCTGTGTAATATAATGTTAAAATGTACCGTACCCATTCTTGTCCTGTGTAATGCAATATATCTAAATGTTTTGTATCCATTCTTATCCTGTGTAATGTAATATAATTGTTCTGTCAAGTACCCGTTCTTATCCTGTGTAATGCAATATAAATGTTTTGTATCCATTCTTATCCTGTGTAATGTAATGTAATTGTTTTGTACAGTACCCGTTCTTGTCGTGTAGCTTGCTGATCTCGTTGGTCTGCAGCATGAGCTGCTTCTCCAGCTTGTTGGTGGACAGCGAGTTCTCCAGCAGCTGGATCTCCAGCCTCGACGTCTGGTTCAGAACCTGAGACAAAACAACAACAAAACCCACAAGAACCTGAGCCAAAGCAATAGATAAAAAACACACGTCTCATTTAGAACCAGAGACAAGACAACCGAGAAAAACACAAGAACCTGAGCCAAAACAATAGATAAAAACGCTCATCTGGTTTAGAACCTGAGACAAGAAAAGAGAGCAAAACACATGACTGGTTTAGAACCTGAGACACAACAAGACAGAAAAACACATGTCTGGTTTAGAACCTGAGAAAACAACCGAGAAAAATACATGTCTGGTTTAGAACCTGAGACACAACAAGACAGAAAAATACATGTCTGGTTTAGAACCTGAGACACAACAATGGAGAAAAACACAAAACAAACTCAAGTTTCAAATGAAGGCCTAAAACCATTCTCAGTGTGCATGTCGTCTGGTTTAGAACCTGAGCCAAAACAGCCGAGAAACAGTTCTTAAGGTTTTCCTTTGTGTCAGACACATACAAGTTCGATCTTTTACCTGAATGTTTCGACAAAACACAACTTTCAAACAAATGCGAGCTCAACCTCAGACACGTTTCTCAGTGTCTCAAAAGCGGGAATAGTTGTTTGCTGCCTTTGGGTGAATGTCCAATGAAAGGCATCAGATTGAGTAGAAAAAGACCACACTCTCTTGCTTGTTATCTTTACTAAACCAGTTTAAGGCAACATGTCCAGGTTACACAGACACGTTTCGGCTGGCCTAAAAAAATTGTCCTCAGTGTGCTGTGCACTATGTCTGGTTCATAACCTGAGCCAAAACAACAAAAGACCTTTTGGCCCTTTCTCTTCTCTGAGCACAGACCATACATCAGAACTCAGGCCAGCAAAACTGGACCTCGGGAACTTTGGGGGGTGAAAGCAATAAAGCATGGACAATAGCGCCAATAAAACCAACTCTTCTGACCAGAGCCGGATTAATGCACAGGCTAGATATGGCTGCAGCCTAGGGGCCCCCATCTGCCAGGGGGCCCCTGATTGGCCAAAAGTGGAAACAAATGCAGAACTGTGAGATGCAAGATGCAACATTGAAAACTTCCTCTGTCATGTTGAGTGCAGTTTGGAATCTATTAAATGCTCTTCTCCATTGTTGTGTTATTCTTGTTAGTCATGTTATTCTTAAATCCTAGCTCATAGCTATTACTCTGTTTATGTGAATTTGTCATGCAATTTGCTTTCCGGGGGCCCCAGAGCAACATGTAGCCTAGGGGCCCAGGGCCATCTTAATCCAGCCCTGCTTCTGACATATGGTAATGCTTACATATTAGTCAGGTACTTATAAAGGAAGTCATTTCGCAAAGCAAATCATCTTTGGCTTTCCTTTCCCTCCACCCACCCACACACTCACCCACTCAACCACCTCAACACACATAAAGCGCCGAAGACCCCAAATGCTCTGGGTTGTCTCATTCGGAAAGATATAAGAGGGGCAAAATCTCAAACACATGCACATTACATATAGGAGAGAGCATGCGTTTTGCAGTATCAGTCGGCAGTGTTTTCCTTGGCCAGGGTTCCCCTTGCCTTCTATGGGGCTATTAACGGTGCAACCGCTACGGCAACTGAGCGTGTGAGGTCAGGCAGAACGTTAATGGCCGAAGGAGGGAGGGGCTGTGTGCGTCTATGTGTGTGTTTGTGTTTGGGAGTGTTGTGTGTATGTGTGTGTGTGTGTGTGTGTGTGTGTGTGTGTGTGTGTGTGTGTGTATGTGTGTGTGTGTATGTGTGTGTGTGTATGTGTGTGTGTGTGTGTGTGTGCATGCGCCTGTACAGTATGTGTATGTGGAGGTGCGGGTGGCAGGGTTGAGGATTTGTGAGCAAAAAGATGTGAGAATACAGTACATATAGTACAGATGAGATACAGTAGAATCAGGGGCAGAGCTATAAGGGGAGGTGAGCAGGGCATTTGCCCCGGGCCCCTGGGTCCACTCGTATTAGTGGAGGGGCCCTATTGTGACCTTGGCAGGCAATATGAGGGGCCGCGTCAGTGTTTAGGCCTTGGGCCGTGTACAAAATGTTACGCCACTGAGTTGAATACAGTTACCTGTGTCTCCACATCCGTGAGTTTGCGAGCCTGCTCCGCTGTCCGCGACAGTAGGCTGGTGAGGCTGTTGAGGCTGGTGCCCATCTTCAGCATGGCGTCCGTGTGGTTGTTCACGGCACTCTGCTGCAGCTGTGCCATCTCCATCTTCATGCTCTCCCTGATGTAGTTTTCAATCTGCACCGCAGACAGACATAAAAGAAAAGAAAAAAAAAGAGAGACAGATGTACATAAGAGGCAGGAAGAGCAATATAAGTTAAAGAGCAGTTTGTTTGAAAGGTCCACTGGGAATGAATGGGGAAAAATGAATGTAAAATGGATGGAGGAGATAAGAACATGTCAAACTTTGGCTACTTTGACATGCACCGTACAGATACAAAAGCCTTCATTAAACAGAAGCAGACTCCGTGAAGCTGCCCATTTAATCACACACTGACAGATTGGGAGTCCATTCAAAAGAAAGTTTTATGCCCCCCCTCCCCACCCCACCCCCCCTTTTTCATTCTCCAGGATGAAAAGAAATGATCCCTCATTTCCGTTACACATTATGCAAACACAAAGGCCCTTCCAAGGAGCCACTCCAAACCAGATGAGTTGAAACAGGGTGTTGGAGGAGATCCGGCCCTGTAGAATGGTGCAGGGAGATGTGGGTCATTTGTGGTGTGTGTGTAGGGACGGGGCGACGATGGAAGGAGGAGAGGAGGAAAGCTGAAGGAAATGGAAATACAGACACGGATATTATCTAGAAAGCCCTTTTTCATTCCTTATCTCTCTGGCAGCACCAGACGACAAGGCCGCAGCAGAGTTTTGAAGGAATCCACGGATCTTTATGTGGATCATCAAGCAGCGCCGAGCCTGATGCCTGGCAGCAGCGTTGACCTCCGTGACCACCACGCAAGTCCTCGGCTCGATGCGAGACAGCATCGCATCGTCATAACGACATATTTGGACGATCAGCCAGCCGCCTGCCTGTGATGCCGCCAACAACACGGAACCTCGGCTGAACCCCGGTCTTGTCCAGGTCAACATCCTCTCCATGTCCAAACATTCCACTGTCTCACACCCCTAATGCGACTTACACCACAACAATTTCCCATAAAGCCTGTAGGAAAGCCACTGATAGTATCGGAACGTGGACAAAGCCCCAGACAAGCCGTATTCTAGAATCTATTCTAGCAGATCCAATCAGAGAAGGATGGAATGGGTTTTGGGGATGTTGGGGGAGATTGTGGACACTGAGTCACTTATGGCGTGGGGAAGACGGATGGCAACAGAATGGCTCACTCTGTTTTGGTTTGATTTCTGTTTTGTTTCCCCCCTTCACATCTCGACAAACTAGGAGTCTTCTCTTGAAATTACAAGTTTGATTTCTACTTTTTGTGTCCCTCCCTCGCTCACATCTAAAAAAACCTTGGAGTTTTCTGTTGAAATTACATTTGATTGGAACATCAAGTCTCAATCGACCCTTACATGTAACCCCCGTGGTGTCTAAAGTGGACCAGGATTGTCTGACTCATGTCTATGGGCTCATGATGCGATAGGCTATGCTACATCTCAAGCAATCCATCGAGTGAAGTAGGCTCGATGCGCGCACCTAAACGGGTCCAAATGATGATTTTATGGTTTAAGATTTTCACCACAATTTGTGTGGGAAGGGTTCCTAAAACAAAGCAGAAACTGTACCAAATATTTGGTGAGACACAGCACAGTGTTGCAGTGGTGTGAACGGATGACTTGCCAACCAAATGTCCCCTCAGCGGAGGGGAAAAAATGGCAGATGTGTGTTTGCGTTGGCCTAAAGGTTTTAAACCGCAATGTTTCAAAAGTCGAAAAGCACATGTCTGGCTGGAGTCAAAAGTAATAGACAGAGGTTACGTGGCCCTATAAGCATGAAATCACTTTAAAAACGTGCATAAAAACTGGCTTCTCCTGCGTGTGCAGAAAGAAGCGGTGACTTGTCATTTCCCTCTTTCCTAACAGAAGAGAGAAGAGAAGGATTTAACACCGTGATTGAATGCCACGGTGCCAGACAATAACACAAACGAACCAAAGACGCTCTGTTTCATTCCTTTGCTGCAGAGGGGTCCTGTATCCCAGCTCCCGACAGCAAGGCCCTGCCATAAAGAATTAGCCATAATGTGCCAATATCCCCTCTTGGCATTGATGTTTAAGGAAACGTGTCCATTGTTTGACGATCGCTCGTGAATCTAATACGGTTCCCTGGCTCTGAAGGCCTGCCTAGAGCTGATCTAAGTGTCAGTTTTCAATAAATCTCCAAGCCCAAGTGGAGGTAATTGGAAAAAGCATAGAAAGTCCGAAGCCATTGCTGATACAGCTTGGCCATTAGATCTGATTGAGTTGGCATGTAATCAGTAGTTCACAGAGGGATCAGAGCGCGACGCGGAGCGATATTAATTTCACGCCGAATTGGCTTTGCATACCATGTAGAAAAATGTGCGTTCGATTAGCCTCCGGTCTGGGAGAACTGGGTTTCACACTATTGTAGGCTACGGCCTACAACATAACATTATTTTCTGAAACGTGGGTGTTTTCATATAGTATGTTCCTCCGATTTATCGTAACAATCGTTTTGAAGTGGTTCTGAGCCCTGGAAATCACCTTGAATGAGTGTGTGTATATGTGACCTGCCAGCTCCCGACAGAACCATTAGCTCAGACACACCGTCCTTGCTGTACATCGCGTGGGGAAACGCGCCTTTACTCGCTCACTGCAGCCCTGTGATGGACCTCATAAACGGAAAGTACCAAGGAGAAAAGATTACACAAACACCCCCTCTCCTTTCTTGTGTAAGGAGAAAAAAAGAAACAAAGAAGACAGCAGGCGCTAGAGGACGTGAAAAAACTGGC
>NC_085876.1:27991051-28011051 GCF_034702125.1 Engraulis encrasicolus | reverse complement strand
CACCTGACGCAGCAAAGAACACCTCTCTTTTTGCCAAGCCTTGTCTGGGACTTTCTGGAAAAATGTGTTTTCAATCTCTAATTATTTATTTTCACTTGATTTAAAAATTAAACAGTGTGGATTACAAATATGAGGTAGCTTAACCAAACACAGGCCTCGCTTGGCTGTGTGCGTGCCTGAAGGGGGTCCTCTCTGGCTCCACTGTGTCCTTTTTACTTTCTAGAATTTTCTCTCTGTGCTTGTAAATCAATAAGAATAAAAATGCAATATAAAGTTCAGAGCCAGGTTTGTGTGAGTCTAATAATATGTGTGTAGTAGTAGGTGCAAAAATGTGGTATGAATGTACGATCCTGATTGAAATCCAAGGTGACTTGTAATCGTGTGGGGTGCTTACGTGATGAAGTCCAACTCTACATAGACGTCTCGTAAAAAAGTTTGATGTTTGGAGTACCTTTATTGTCCGTGAAATTATTAATATCATTGTTGCTCCTAGCCATGGTCCAGATGTGTTATTATGTACATGTTTTGTTATTGTAACTCCTATAAATCTTTCTACCGAAGCACGAGAGGCCACAGTCTGAATCCAAGCAAAGTCGTATTACATTTCACATGACACATGGTATCTGGGACAAACCACTGCTCTTTTTATAAGATAAGGTGTCTGTTGTCCTTGCCTTGCCATATCATAATTGGTTTGTTTTTGCAACAAAATGATTTAATAATCATGAAAAAATAATTATCTGGAGCTATTGCTAATTAGATCAGATATCACCGCTGTAAACTGGTTTGTTTTGAGCGCAGCTCGCGTTTCATTTTACATCTACACGAAGAATACACAAGGATTTTGACATCACCATGTCTCTGTGGTGCCGTACGCACGCACCAGATGTTTCATACTGTAGGTATCATCGTGAAACTAGAGTCGCGTGATTAAGACAGGACGATCAGTCAACATAAAGCACGAGAGGGAAATCTTTTGTCCTGTAATCTCTCCTTCATCATCCCCAATCACATTAATAAAAACTCAAAATGATTAATCCGTGCTGGACCACCCAATTCCGCTGATATTTTTGAAAGTTTAATGACTTTGTAGCTGTGTCATGACAGGCTGGAATGGGGCTTTTGGTGACTGTGGAGACTAGGGACTTGTACTGTTGGGGCTACAAGTCTAGAGGGGAGAGAGAAGAGTCATGCATGTCATAACCAGGCAAGCAAACTAGGCAATTGCCAAGGGGCCCCAGCTGAAGGGGGGGGGTCTTGATAATGACTGTTCATGTACTTGTGTTTTAATGACAGCAATAACAACTTTCTGGGTGCACTTTCCCAAAATCAATGATAGACAATGGCAAGAATTGACATTATTGGATTCTCTGTTAAGGGGGGCGGGTAGCTCTCTCCAACAATTTGAAGAGAACAAAAGGGCCCCAAAGTTCCTTTTTTGTCTTGGGCCCTCAAGTTCCTTGCAACGATCCTTCAACAGAGCTAGAAAACTGAAGTGTGTTCAGATAAAATAAAGTTAAACGCGGTTCATTCTCTCAAGTGCTGCCTTGAGGATACTAACTCGTCCAAAAACACAAGCAGGACCAAAGGTGAGAGCTGTTTGCTTTGACTCTCAACTGACTCCTCGCAGCAGAGGTGAGAGGAGCACGTCCAACAGAAATGTTTGTTCTTCATAATTTTTGATTCTATTGTTGTTATTAGTTTTTTTGAATAGCGTTGTGGATGGTCAGTTGCTATGACTACCAATCTTGTGCAAATTAACTTTTTTTCAACTGTCTAGACACTGGATGAAATATTATTTTGCTACCTTCCTGTGACGACAGTTACAGAAAAAAACCCTGCAAAGTCAGGCCAATGTCTCAGGGCTTCTGTAATGCTGCTCTTTAATGCGTTAAAACCGGATGCTTTGCTGTCTAAACGACTAAGCGGGGCCAACCCTATTAAACGGCTTAAGGTCCGGCAGCAATGCAATCCTCTACTGGCGGTTTTCAGTTCTGTTGTGAAACTCAGCGGCTTACTGCATGCTTATTACGGATGGTCCCTTATTACCCTCAGCATCACTCATGTGAAATGAATGTTGTTGGGGGGGACGCAGGGTAAACATTTCTTGGATAGGCCCTAGCTGCCCGCCAGTGCCTGCAGTGCGTGCATGACTGTGTATTTGTTTTAATCCTCGAGTTACGGCCACGCTCTCTTATATCTGCACGGGCAATTTTGGGCCAGCTCAAATCATTGCCCCACCAGGGTTGCCAGATGTGACTGATGATTTCCAGCCAAAAAAAGGCTCAAAATCTGCCTGTAAGCAGTAAATCTCGCCCAATTTGAACTAAATTCTATTGCCATCATATAATGCCATACATTTGTAGAAAAACCTGCTCAAATGCACTTTTATACTCTTTTTTTACCTGCAGACGGCCATCCTAAGCAGCCCAATTGGGCGGTAAACCCAATCTGGCAACACTGGCCCCGACTCCATTTCCAACCTCTTCCCCTCCTCCCTAACCCGCAAATTAATTACCGTGCATGTAGATGTATGGGAGAGGAAATGCAGTCGGTCACCCAAGACCCCCAGAATGCGGAAACCTAAACAAGGGGCAAAAACAAATGCAGACCTGCGCCGACCTCCAAAGTACCAGTCTCTCTACCCAAGCACATTTCTGCAAAGATTAATAAATAGATAAATAAATAAATAAATAAAATCACAACCTTCTGCCAAAACTCTGAAAAGCACATGGGAAATATATCCACTGGGCGGCATCCAGGAAGGGGCTGGACCTGGAATGAGAAAACTAATGATTTCGTAATCCCAGTCTGGCATGACTTACAGCTCTATCGCTCTTACGATCTACGTACCGTATCTGCACATCCCAGCTCCATAGAATACCACAGCACGACCACGTAGGGCTGTTGACAACTTTGACAAGGTCCGGGTCCGGGACAAAGTGCTCTATAAAGGGCCCCCCTTTCAATGTATACAATATAATGACGGTCCAATTCTGGGCCACCTGCCTCCCTGGGCCCGGGACAGCCAATCCGTTTGTCTCCCCCCCTTGCCGGCTTCCCTCCATGCACTCAAGGGGGAAACCCAAAGACCCTTTCCATCAATATCTCGTCTCCGAGCCCGGAGGAACTGCACATCTTCAGCTCTTGTTTTGTTTTAATGCGTTACAGAGTCTCTCTCCTCTCTCCTCTCTCCGCTTGCATCAGGTCTTAGTTATGAGGTCACATCCCCACATGTGGGTGACACAGCGTCACGCCTCATCTCTTGCCGTTAGGGGCCTGTTTCGGGGGGCCCTTTGAAGGCCAGTGGTCGTGATGACAGCAGTAGTCAACTTCTCCAAGCGCTGTTCAGGGCCCATGCAGCCAGAGCCATATGATGCTGCGCAGGGTCATTTCACCGTATTCAGGGGCCCTAGGCAAAGAGTGACTTACTGGGCCCCTTTGAAGGCCAGGGGCTGTGATGACAGCAGTAGTCATCTTCTACAAAACCCCACACAAGTGCTCATGCAGGGGGCGCTGTGGTGCAGAGCTCTAAGCCCTCCACATTTGGGCTTACAGTACATGCGCACGGGGGACCCGGCCCGGTTCGAGTCCGACCGGGGTCATTTCCCAGCCCTTCCCCATCTCTCTCTCACAATTGTTTCCTGTCTCCTCTCATACTGTCCTGTCATAATAAAGGCCAACAAGCCTGCCCATGCAGCCAAAACCAAACAATGTGCAGCAAGACAGCCACAGCTTTAAGTGAAAGAGAGGGTGGGTTGGAGAGATGGGTTATGTCTCTGAGGAGGGGCCTCTCTGTCAATATAGAAACATAGGCAATACCATTTCAAGATATTTGGGGGCTGTAGGGGTAGTCGCGTAAGAATCGGAATTCTCGCACTGACCGCACCACGTAATGTAATTGAGTTGCGTTAATGTATGGAAAGCTGCGTGTGGATTTACTCCTCATGCGGCTATACCAGGAATTGAAGGTAAAATCTCGTTTGGGAATTTAATTAATTATGAATTAATTACTATTAATAAACAAATTAATTAAAATGTAATTTAAGGACCGTCTCATAAAATCCTTGGCCAAGGACCGTCTCATAAAATCCTTGGATTATCAATCACAATATTCAACAATAAATTGCTAAACACAGAATTAATAATAAGTTTTGTACTGGGGTTACTCAGCGGGGCACAGTGAACGGTAAGGCCTATTCTCTGTGATCAGCTGGGGTACGCAAGCACAAAAGTTGATCTGAAGGCAAAGTTCTAATAATAGGTTGGTTGGGTGCACAAAGTAACAAGGACAACAAAATGCAATCAAATGATTTACTTTTATTAACTACTAGGTAATCTAATAAAATGCATTACATTCAAAGTCGGTTAAATGGAATAATAACAAAAATAAGGCACAATAATATAAACAAGAAAGAAAATAAAAGAGGGGCAAAGAAAGAAGAGGGGGACAGGCTTTCAGCCTGTATGCGTGTGTGTGTGTGTGTGTGTGTGTGTGTGTAGCAGAGGTCTGGTTGCTATAGGCTACCACGTGTGTGTGGTTGGCTAAGCTAGCATTAGCTACAGAAAGCATAGACAATGGAAAGGCTACTGATAAGTAGCTGTTTAGCAAAGGCCTAGTGTTGACTAGGCAGGGCCCAGGGGGTCCACAACAATGTCTAGGTTTCTGTAATAAATGCACACAATTCCTTGTGGAATGGAGAGAGAAATGAAAGGGGATGAGAGAGTAGTAGTCAGTGGGAGGAACTCGCACTGATTACTGTATGTGGGTCTGTTGCTGGGCAACAATGGCGTCCTCTCGGCTAGGTTAACGTTAGCATCAGAACCGGGAACAATAGGGATAGCTAACAGCTATGTAACAAGTAAACCGTGTGGTTTCAGGCGCTTCAAGTCCCGTAGTGGACGCGCGAATGTATCAAAGGGTTCTGGAATTAACGATAACAAGTCCAAGTAGAACAGGGAGAGAAAGAAAACGAAATAAAAGAAATAACAAGTAGGAGACGTTGCCGTCTACGCAGCCATTACGAGTTGTAAAACTACAGGAAGTGGGGTTTCAGCGTGCTTGTGTAGGCACTGCAAGCCCAACTTGGCTAATGGCTAACTTGCAGAGCGCTCCGAGCAGAGTTGGCTATTCAGAGAATGGTTTACTACAGATTATGCACTCAAAGTGTATAAAAGAGTACCGAAATGCTCGGAGGGTTCTGAGAATCAAGTATTTCGAAAGGGAGAGAGAGAAAGAACGAGAGAGAGGGAGAGATATACAGAGAGAAGGGAAAGAGAGATGGAACTCTAGTGGCTATGCGTGTCTGTGTAAACAAATGGTTAGCGTTGCGTTGCTAACCTAGGGCCGGCTATGGCCCGTTACCACAAAAGCGCAGCTCGTGTATTAGTGGACTAATGAGCGAAACGGTCGCGCTGTGACGATTCTCGGAGAGCTCCGAATATTGATGGTTAAATCAATACCTGAACTATTCCGTGCGAACGCCACAAGCGGGGTCGCCAGGCTTAGTAGCCAGTAATAGGGTGAACATTGGTAAAGTGGGACGATTTTAGAAATTTCAGGTTTTCTGCCATTGTAGGCAAATGCCATTACATCACATGTCAAACTTTTATGTTATTTTCAAAATCTAGGGTGTCTTTAACAAAATTAAGCAGAAATTTTGAAAATATTTTCATCACAGAAGGAATTATTTAGCTTTAAACAGTTCTGGCCAAGTTCAGAATGAACTTTCTGACCACTGGTAGAGTGGGACATCGCTGCTTTTTACATTTTATTTTATTTATTACACAATTGACATGGATATTTAAGTTTGTTATATGTACATTTATGTAAAAACTGTTTGTTTACATACATTTTGCTACCTTTATATGAAGAATTTGTTGCATAAACCTGTTTACATGCAACGCACCCATAAACCTGATACAGCATGCATATTACTACTGAAAAAGAGACTAATACAAGATTTTATTGGTAATTATCTTATAATAAGCAATTATAAGCAACATTTTATTGAAATATAATACACTATTTGCTGTTTCACCATAAAAAATGTGCCCTGTCCCACTTTACCAATAGCCATTGGTAAAGTGGGACAGTGGAAAATGTGCCCCTAATTAAAATATTTTATTTAAAAAATTAATGAATTTTTAACTAGATGATACTTAATGAAGTCACCTTTCATATGAAAACAGTTGTTGAGGCCTAACATCAGTTTTGAAAGTGCTAGGCCCTTAACATTATTGACCTCAGATTGCTATGTCATTTTCAAAATCGTTGTTTTTTTGGCTCAGCCTTTGAATGACATGTCATCACGCCCCCCAGGAAGACATCACAACCACACTTAATATTATATTTTAAACATTACATGCTAGAGAAAATATATCCAAAAGATTTAATTGGCTACAGTAAAGCAATATGAAGATATTGATGATAAATGTTAACTGTCCCACTTTACCAGTTGTCCCACTTTACCAATGTTCACCCTACAGAATGGGTTAGCAGAGGGGAACCTAAGCTAAGAAGAAGGATAGACAGAGAAGCAGGAGAAATGCAAATAAACATGTGCACATGAAAAATAACTCAAGTCATAGTTCAAAACACATCTATCTCAGTACATAAGCTATGCCCAGTGCCTACTGTGTGAGATGAAGAGGAGGATCCAGTTTCCAAAGGCGCGGTACGTCCGTCTGGAAATGGGGATTGCAGTCCACGTTTCTCTCGTCCTCGAGAGTTTGGGGCTGCAAAAGTCTTTGTTGTTGCGGCTTCGAGATTCTTCGGTTGAATCCCAAATGCAAGAAGTTTGTTCCACGGAGGCGTGCGTGGATATTTCTCGCAGTGAACTCGCCTTTAGTTCACAGTGTCCGGATGAAAGTCTGAAGATATGACCAGGCAAGATCTTAGACTTGAAGTGAGGAATTCTTTGCAAAGTGTGTGTAAGATGAACTCAGCAGTCTATGTTTGTTATTCGGCCAAATATCAAACAATACTTTGTCCAAAATGTTGCGCAAATTGCTCTATGCGTCTCATCCGTCCCGCGGTCAAAACTAGAGTGAGGAGCAAAGGCCCTTGGGAGACCCTTAGGTGTTGCCCAGGTGATTGTGAGGCGGGGCTTTGGTCACGGTGCCTCCTAAAGGAGGAGGACTGAGAACAACATGGCAGGGACCCTGGGCCAGCCATTTGGTGGTCAGAGGGGAAGTAACTCTTTTTCTAATGATTATTGATGACCTTTGTCTCAATCATCATCAGTTTGAGTAACATGATTCTCATAACTTTGTCATGAGCTTCTCTGCGTAGAGAAGTGGCAGGAATTTTACCTACAGGGCCCTAAGCAAAGAGGGACTTGGGGGCACCTTTATTTCTCTTGAAATGATTGGGGAGGGATGCTAGTTAACTTCTCCCTACCCATGCAGGGCCTAGTTAGAACCATACAAATTCACAAGGACGAGCCAGAACAATAGAATGTGCAGGGCCCATTCACGGTATTGAGGGCCCTAGTTAAAGAGGGACTTAGGGCCCCTATTTTTCCTCTGGAAATTATTGAGGAGGGGCCCCATCAGGAGAGATTTTGATTGCAGTAACATTGCACTTTTCGGTCACTGAATATAGGGAGGTGTTGCCTCACTCACTAAGTTGTCATTTGAGTACAAGTATATAATCAGGCAATACAGCGGGCCCCCTTTCAGCTGGGGGTCTTAGGCAATTGCCCATTTTGCCAGCTTGGTTGTGACGGGCCTGGAGATGAGCAGCAAGACCGCCAGAATAAAAGAGGGAGCGAGGGAGCGAGTGGGTGGGTGACTCGGGGCCGGGTAGGGGCCTCCTCCGTCTGTGTGAGAGTGTGTGTGTGTGTGTGTGTGTGTGTGTGTACGACTCCCTCTCAATACTATACCTTCACCCTGTTCACACACATGCACGCACGCACACACACGCACACGCACATGCATACACACACACACACGCACACGCACACGCGCACACACACACACACACACATTAAAACCTTATCTTCTCCAAATGAACACAAAGAAACCCCAGATGGGTCTCGGAATTCCTGGGTAAAAACTCACTCGTTCTCGCAAGACTAAGAGCAGGGAAAAAGATGATTCAACATGTGTGTCTGCGTCTTGGAGGCCCCTGTCCCTGTGGGCCAGAGTGGAGAGTGTGAGCTATCTGAAGAGATGGTGTCGCACTTGATCTTCGAAGCTGCACATCTAGAGGGTCCAACCCAGCCCATGGAAACCCCTTTTCACCCCTCTGCCCGACCACAGATAGGCAGGCCTGCCGACAGAGGGGAACAAAGGGGTATGTTGTCCTGGGCCCAGGGAGATAAGGGGGCAAAATTGGCTCCCCATTACATTGTTTGTATTGGATAGGGGGGGCCTTTCAGATGACTTTGTCCTGGGCCTAGCGAAAGCTGTCAGCGGCCATGCAGATAGGAGTTGGCGAGCTGACTGAGCTCACTCACTCCTACGGAATGCTACGTTTTGACTTCGGCTTTTCAGACTTTCAACGTTTTGTTATGATCCGAGGCCACACAACCACAACCACAACACTGCTGCGTGCGTTCATGACGACGTTACAGATCGGTGTTTTTCGGGGTTTTCGGAGCAATCAGGCAACATGTTTCATTATCGCCACTCAGTCCAAACAGGATTAAACGGGACAGACAAGGTAAATTAGCTTGCCTGCTTTCAATCCAAGGCAAAGATTATGGAACAAAAAGAAAAAAGTCAGAGGAACTGCCCAAACCATTCTTGACTTTTTGCGCATTTAAACAGAAAAACATGGGGAAAATCAAAGTTGCTTTGATGCAGTTTTATGGGAAAACAAATGAAAATGCCCGAATTCTTCTGTTGCTTTGACAGAAGAAGGCAAACAATGAATGGGAAATGACGAATTACACAAAAAAACACACACAATGAAAAACCGAAAACAGATCATATATTCTGTTAGTTCAACTTCTAGAACGTGCCAATAATTACATTTACCAAATCAATTCACACAACCAAATAGCACTCATTCTCAACAATATTTGACATGACTGAGCCTCAACCATAATAGTTATTGTAGTAGAATGATGCAAAAAAGAATCTGAAGTCGTCATGTATTTGCAATTCACAATCTTTTAGTAGGAAATGGATCGCAATTTTTCTTCTTTCTTGTTGTTTTCTTTTTATTTTAACATTGCAGGGACTGACATGACAAACGTTCCGGCTGCACAGAGCCTTCTTCAGTGTCAGTGTCTTCAGGTGACACTGAAGAAGGCTCTGTGCAGCCGAAACGTCTGTCATGTCAGTCCCTGAAATGTTAAAATAAAAAGAAAACAACAAGAAAGAAGAAAAATTGAGTGTGATCCATTTCCTACTACTAGATTACTTCAGAGACGCACCAACAAGACGGAAGAACGCGGTGTGTGGAAGATAACCAATTCACAATCTTTTCCTCAAATGTAACAGTGTATTTGGGGTGTGGGTACAAAAAATATCGCAGTCAGTCCAATTACTGCAATTCACAATCTTTGCCACAAACATAACAGTTTGTGCAGTGCAGGGGGTTCGGGGGCGATGCAGAAACTTATCTGAATCAGTCCAAATTTTTTTTTTGAATTTTGAATTTCTTAGTTCCGCTCCGCTAAGAGTGGTTACGGAGATGAAAGACAGCACACCCGTCAGTGTGGAGCCCTGGGTCTCCATAAATCTCCATGGCCAAATCTCAAGCAACAAGTAAACTACTGTCTCCCTGCTGCCCCCTTCATCTGCCTGCCCACTGAAGTACAGTGCCCTCTGTACTCACAAGAAAGCCAAAGGGGAAGGCAAAGAGTGACACAGGCACACACACACACGTGCACGCACGCACACGCACACACGCGTGCGTGCACACGCACACGCACACACACACACAGAAGAAGGCCAGAGGGAGGGCAAAGAATGATGGGCTGCAGAAAGGGGAGGTGAGAGAGAGAGAGAGAGAGAGAGAGAGAGAGAGAGAGAGAGAGAGAGAGAGAGAGAGAGAGAGAGAGAGAGAGAGAGAGAGAGAGAGAATAAGAGAGAGAGAGAGAGAGAGAGAGAGAGAGAGAGAGAGAGAGAATAAGAGAGAGAGAGAGAGAAGGGAAGAGGATGTGCAGTGCTGGTGGCTGGGTCGCTGTATCCCCCTTTTCTCCTTTCATCTGTCTGGGACGCTGTTTATTTTTGCTTTTTCAGACTCAAGTGCTGCGAAAGTGTGTATACACACAGTGACAAGCAGAGGGGGGGATCAAATGAGTTAAGACAGCACACCCACCAATGACATCTGACTGCAAAAACAATTACAACCTCCACAACCCCAAACTCACATACACACACATGCACAAGCACACACGCACGCGCGCACACACACACACACACACACACACACACACACACACACACACACACAAACACACACACACACACACACACACACACACACACACACACACACACACACACACACACACACACACACACACACACACACACACACACACACACACACACACACACACACACACACATACACATACATAAACAAGAAGAGAGTCGGTTAAACTCGCATACCTGCACATAACCATAAAACTCCAAGTCACACATGCCAAACAATGCAGTAGCAGGTTTGAAGGTATCTGCCTGGTATTATGTTGTCAGAACGTTCAGAACTTGTGGCACAAATATCTGTGGTCACTTCTAATTATAGCCTAGGTCGTTACAGACCGCGCCAATTACCAGCAATGCGCACACACACACATACACACACACACACACACACACACACACACACACACACACACACACACACACACACACACACACACACACACACACACACACACACACACACACACACACACACACACACACACTCCACCGCCGCCGCCACCAGCCATGCCTGAATCTCGTTCTCTCGCTGAGCTCTCAGAGAATGGAAAACTACTAGAGGTGATGTTAGCTTCAACAGCTTGACTCCACATACACATGGAGCAAATGGCCCACCAGACCAAAAAAATTCCATGGAAGCAGGGGACACCCTTCAATGCTGCCCTGCACTCTAGCACTAGCACTAGCTACTAGTCAATCGTTCAGCGAGAGATGTCAATAGAATGTCTATGTGTTCCAACGAAGTGAGGAGGCACGAAGTCAAGGAGAATACAAGCCATGCGATTTGGGTGGATTCCGAGAGAAACACAGTTTAACTTTGAGCGAGGCGAGTTAGCAAGTATCCAATTGCAATGCACATTAGGATTATTGATAGTTAAGTTTTCGCTGTTGCAGTGCCAGTTAAACCGGCGGGAACATTAAGCGAACGTTCCTTGAGTGAGTGACGAGTAGTAGGCAAGTGACCGAATAGCGAGGAACTAGTAGCGATGTGTGTGAATGTTAGCTGTAGCCTTGTCAACTGGATGAATCTCCCCCCCAAAAAATGCCTGGCGAGTATTTCTAGCCCATAGCAGCAAGGTGATGAAAAAGTGTTTGAAAATCTTATCCTGGAAAATAAAGATGTTGTTAGTTAGGGTCCATTCTGTCAGAGAAAGTAAGAAGTCAATGGGTGGCATTTCAGATGCTGGACGCTTCTTCTAGAAATGTGCGAGTGCGTCTAGACCCAATGTGCAGTGTTGGTATGTTACAATGCTTCCACATCCATCGTCACAAGGAAAGTGTCAGGGCCAATATTCTGCAGCTCATGAAATGGTTTGAATGCCGGCCGTTGGTTCCACAGCTTGACTAATAGTATGTGTGGTACCAGACTATACTCTTCAGTCTTGCATTACAGGACACAGAAACAGATCCCACTTGTTTCATGCCTTCAAGATAGTCTCTCTCTCTCTCTCTCTCTCTCTCTCTCTCTCTAGCTGTCTGTCACTAGTCTAAACACAGCTTTGTCAGATCTGTCGGAGATTAACCCGACAGACCAAAGCCAGACCTCCCATCCCAAACATCTCTGCTCTGTAATGACAGTAGGGCCATTAAGTAGGGTACTTGGGAAATGGACGCTTACCTTCTGTCTTGGATGCTCATCTACAGAAATAAATGTTCTGTCAGTATTGGCAAGGGGTTCACGATTCGATTTGCATCATGATATATATGCCATGATGCTATACTATCACGATGCATTGGACATGTATCATTGCACGTGTATTATTGTGATTCGTTGCAATATTTACTTCAGTAAGTGTGTAAAACTCTTGCTTACTTGCCAGTTGCTGTGTTGAATTCACAAGTCAATTTATCTGGTACAACCTCATATAGTGAACCAGTGGCACATTCCAAACCCAATGTTTTTTACTTGCTTGTTATTATTATTAAATAATCGATTTTTGGTGACATGAATCATTACAGTATGTATATTGTGAAAATACAAAAATATCGCAGTACATTGCCATGACAATTCTTTTTGCACACCTCCAGTGCTGCTATAGTGAAACATAATGGCAACTCAGCTCGGCAGGTAGTTCATATCGACAGAGGCAAAGGTCATTAGCCATTAATTATTGCCTATATTAACCAATGACCTGAGTTCTCTAGTTCACCCCGTCCAAGTTGTTTTCCACCCAGACGTATGTGGATGATTTTAGGGGGCAATCATGTTAGGCACAAAAAAAAGCAGAAGCTGGTGACCTGAGTCTGCAACATCCAAGTTTTGACACCCAAATGTATGTGGATGATGTTAGATGCCAATCATGTTTTTTGGCCTTTTTTATTGCCTTTATTTGACAGGATAGTGAAGGAAGTGAGTGGGCAGAGGGAGATGGGGAAGGGTCGGCAAAGGACCCGGGCCGGGAGTCGGACCCGGGTCGGCCACATAGCAAACGAGTGCCCTACCATTTGCGCCATGGCAGGGCCTGATGCCAATCATGTTAGGCACGAGAAAAGCAGCTAGTTGTTAGCGCCGCTGAGAAGCCGGTGACCCGGGCTGGCTAGTCTACCATGTCTGAGTTGTTTTGCCACCCAAACGCATAAAGATTAAGCATGACCTTTGGAGGATTACTTACTGCTGCTTTTGAATGCATTTCCCCTTTTTGCGTAATGCCGTCTGAGAGAAGCAAGCTCTTAACAATAGTTATTTTCAGACCCGCGTCATGGCATGGATATCCGTGAGAGCGCAATGCATGGCTTCGGTGTACGTGTACTTCTGTGTGTGTGTGAATGAGTGTGTAGGTGTGTGTGCAAGCATGTGAGTGTGCATGCACGCATGCCTGTGTGTACAGGCGTGTGTGCGTGCGTGCGTGTAAGTGCATGCTAGGAAGAGTGCCTGTTATTATCTCTTTCAACTCCATCGATTTAAAGTCCCGCACCTTAAGTGTCTGAAACCTGCTACCACTGGGGGATAATTGGGACCAAATTGCACAGATTGCCCGACCCCTCTAATGGGCCTGAAATGCTGTTTCGTTCCTCTGATAGCATAATGTAGATTGACCTTTCACCTCTAGGCTCCTTTCAAAAACTCTCTCGCGCCGATGTTACACATTGCTGTGACCAACAGGGCAAAAAGCTGGGGAGGAGGAGGAGGAATGGAGTGGAGTGGAGTGGAGTGGAGAGGAGGAGCGGAGTGGAGTGGAGTGGAGTGGAGAGGAGAGGAGAGGAGAGGAGAGGAGAGGAGAGGAGAGGAGGGGAGGGGAGGGGAGGGGAGGGGAGGGAAGCAACAGGGCTATTCGTAGGACTCTATCTACATCTCCAGCCATTATCTGCAGTTGGAGCTGACAGCCACACCCTGGGTATTGTGAGGAATGTGAGAAGACTGGCCAGGGTCCCAGGCGAGCGGGACAAGCAGCGCTGGACAGGGGTGGGATGGAGTGGAGTGGAGAGGGATGGGGATGGGTGGGGTGGGGTGGAGAGGAGGCCTGGGATGGGGCTGGACAGGGGTGGAGTGGAGAGGGGCGGAGAGGAGGCCTGGGATGGGGCTGGACAGGGGTGGAGTGGGGTGGGGTGGAGAGGAGGCCTGGGATGGGGCTGGACAGGGGTGGGGTGGGGTGGAGAGGAGGGCTGGACAGGGGTGGGGTGGGGTGGAGAGGGATGGGGTGGAGTGGAGTGAAGAGGAGGCCTGGGATGGGGCTGGGATGGGGCTGGACAGGGGTGGAGTGGAGAGGGGCGGAGAGCGGTGGAGAGGGGCGGAGTGGGGTGGGGTGGGGTGTTGTGGGGTGCGGTGGGTGGAGAGGAGAGGAGAGGAGAGAAGAGGAGAGGCCTGGGAGGAGAGGTGTGTGTGTGTGTGTGTGTGTGTGTGTGTGTGTGTGTGCGTGCGTGCGTGCGTGCGTGCGTGCGTGCGTGCGTGCGTGCGTGCGTGCGTGCGTGCGTGCGTGCGTGCGTGTGTGTGTGTGTGTGTGTGTGTGTCTGTGTCTGTGTCTGTGTCTGTGTGTGTAGAGGGATGGAGAAGCCCGAAGTGGGGTTTGGACCGAGCTCTCTGGCTGTGGTTCAGGACACTCTCCAGAGCTCTGGCTGCTGGGTGTAAGGGATGTTATGAAGAGAGCTGAGGAGGAAAAGGAGGAGGAGGAGGAGGAGGATAGGGGGAGGAAGAGGAGGAGGATAGGTGGACGAAAAGGAGGGCAGGGAGGAAGAGGAGGATAGAGGGATAGTGGGAGAAAGAGGAGGAAGAAGCGGAGAGGAGGAAGATAGGGGGAGGACGAGGAGGATAAGGGTAGTAAGAGGAGGATAAGGGTTGGAAGAGGAGGATAGGTGGAGGAAGAGGAGAGGAAGAGGAATGGATAGGAAGAGAGCTGAGAGTAGAGTACTGGGTGTCACACAGTGCACCCTTCCAAGCCCCCAAGGCGAGTACAGTACTGATATTCATGTATGCTCTCTGTCTCACACACAGATGTACTGTGCATGCACACGCACATGTACGCACACACACACACACACGCACACACGCACACACACACACACACACACTGCATAGTGAATATCAACAAGTGAGATTACACACAAACATTTACTTTTCACTTACAACTTGACCTCATTGTTTCCCTCTCATTCTCTCCAACACGCACACACACATGCAACCCCCCCCCACACACACACGCACGCGCACACTCACACACACACAGTCACGCACGCACACACACACACGCACACTCTCACACACACACACACAGTCACGCACGCACACACACACACGCACACTCTCACACACACAGTCACGCACGAACACACATTACTGAAAGCCCAGCTGCTCTCGTGACAGGATCCATACAAGTGTGTCCTCCACTCTGCCAGAGTTTTTGTGGCCGCGTGACAATGGCCCTGGACACAATCACAGCCACAAAGCTATAACTGCCGCTGCCACGACAAATAGCCATAATGTAAATTCCTTCCGCACAAGAGAGGGAGGGAGAGAGTGTGTGTAGGTTACACTTTACTTGAAGCCAGCGTCATAGTACCTAGTGTCGAACTACTGTCATGAAACAGTCATGAACGAGAGATAAGTAAACATGATGTCAATGTCATAAACATTTTATGGTCATGAGAAGTTGACATTTTGCTACGTTTACATGAGACATTTAATTCGGAATCAACTGACTTCTGAATTCTGAATAAAGCCTAATTCCGCTTTGAAAACGTCATGTAAACACAAAAGCTCAAAGCAAACTCGATGGAACTTTCCTGAATCATTAATTCTGAATTAAAAACGTCATGTAAACATAGCAATTGTTAGGGCTGTCTTTACCATAACGAATGTCACTTAGTGGCAGTCATAAAACACATGCAGGTCTGCGTTATGACACTGCTATAACATTGTTATGTCATATGTATGACGCTGGCATCAAGTAAAGTGTTAACAGTTTCTAACCCTCATTCACAGTAAAAAAAATGCAATGGTAATTCGACACTTAGAGAGTCTAACATCTCCTAGAGTACATTTGGTCCCAGACTACTCTCTTACAGCTGAATTAAAACTGTATTAACATTAACATTTCGTGAGCTGAGAATTATAAGGTTCTATCTCCATTTTTGGTCGAAATTGAGTTTTTGACATAATCTGACCCAATACATGTTTATTAATGCCTGTGTGGTGTTATTTTTGTAAACAAAAGTATTATTTCACATTGTTATTAATAAAATAAAAAGGTTCTATCTCACAAAACGTGTGGGATGTAAAAACTTTGATGCTCAATATCTCAGAACTACCCTAAACGGAGATAGAACCTTATAATTCTAAGCTCACGATTTGCTCCCTGTACTGTGTTCCCTCACACTCCAAAACCCACATGTATTCCTGGGCTTTAGTTTTGGGCTGTTTCTGTCTTGCTTTGCTTCAGCAGTTGTGACCTCAGCGTTTTTATCTCTTTCTGTAATTTATGGACTGTTCTCAGTGGCCTGTGCTGTTGCTGTATATATCGGGGAATCTACGTATCTGCGACTGCAAGAGAAAGAGAGATAAAAAACCATCCCAGCTGATATAACAAAACACACCAAGAAGGTGATTTGTCTGCAGCAAGTGAAACCACTGGAAAGGAAAGTTGATATGAGGAAGGACAAACAGGTCAATTGTCCCAGGCCCAGGGAAAAAGGGGTCCAGAATTAGGTCCTCATCACGTATATTGCACTGTATTGAGTGTTTGGGGGGCTCTAGATGATTTTGTCCTATGGCCTATGGCTATGATAAAAACACACAAATCTACATTGACAATGATTTTATTTTATACCTTATGTCTGTGTGTGTGTGTGTGTGTGTGTGTGTGTGTGTGTGTGTGTGTGTGTGTGTGTGTGTGTGTGTGTGTGTGTGTGTGTGTGTGTGTGTGTGTGTGTGTGTGTGTGTGTGTGTGTGTGTGTGTGTGTGTGCGTGCGTGCGTGTGTGTGTGTTGTTTTTATGCCTCATGTCTCAACTTCCCTTCTCCTCTCAGTTAGTCTCAGTCAGTCTGTCAGTCAGTGAGAGTGAAGCATTGTATGCGTCCCTTGGTTGCTCCTCTAAACTGTCTGACTCATCCTTCGAGTGTGTGTGTGTGTGTGTGTGTGTGTGTGTGTGTGTGTGTGTGTGTGTGTGTGTGTGTGTGTGTGTGTGTGTGTGTGTGTGCGCGTGCTTGTGTGTGTGGGTTTGAGTGTGCATGTGTGTAGGGCTTTGTGTGTGTGTGTGTGTGTGTGTGTGTGTGTGTGTGTGTGTGTGTATGCACACATAAGTGTTTGTGTGTTGGTTTGTTTGTGTCTGTATGACTCTGTGTGTGGCAGGTTTTTGTTTGTGTGTGTGTGTGTGTGTGTGTGTGTGTGTGTGTGTGTGTGTGTGTGTGTGTGTGTGTGTGTGTGTGTGTGTGCGCGCGCGTGCACGCGTGTGTGAGTGTGAGAGAGAGAGTGTGTGTGTTTGTTGTGTGTGTATGAGCTTTCACATGAATATGTAGGCCTATTTGTGTGTCTGAGCATGTGTTTGTGTGTGTACGATCAGGTGTTTGTTGTTTCAACATTAACTCTACCATCAACTCCTCTGCCCATCCTGGGTGAGCCTTCCATGAGATCGGAGAAATGTGAATCTGAAGTTTGTTGAGATGACTATGTGAAATAGTGTCCTTTGTGTCCTTACAAAGTTACTACGTACAGTAATGCTCGTTTCCCTGTTTGGTATACATTTGTTTGTTTCTTTGAGGTCCTTATACTCTTAAGTCTTGTCTGTTGTGTTGATCTGATGTTCATTTTGAATCACAATTTCTCATGTCAACTCAAAATTTCTTTCCTGAAGAGACAATACAGGATAATGTAGTTCAGTGGTGAACACAGACATTTTGAGGGGCAGGTGAGGAAGGGGGGCTGTTGGCGGCATGTGCAACTTACAGCTTTACTATAGAGGCTATATTATATATATATATATATATATATATATATATATATATATATATATATATATATATATAGGCATTATTGTGACATGCTTTTGATCACAAAGCATTTGTAGATCATCATGGACTTCAACATGGACTACAGTACATTGTGACAAAAAAACCTTTAAAAAAAAAGTTCAAAAAGGGCATTTTGGGGAAAGGGGCAGATGCCTGCACACAGACAAGATGGTAACCCTTCCCACGCAGTGTGTTCACAAGACTATAAAATGTTAACAGCACTCGTAAAGGGTAATAATGTCTTCATAAAACTTAATAATGTTAGCGAATTAATGTCAGTGTCTATTTGCACTCACTTATAACTGTAGGCATAGGCAGTTCTTTATAACCAAGAAAGCACAGAGCGTCCTTTGAAGTGATAACAAGACTGCCCATTTTACTATGTCCTCTCAGGAGTATATTAATGGCTAATTATGAAAAGCAATAAAAAAGTCTTGAATATTTCGTACACCATTAAAAGCTGGGATAATTACCCACTTGATAGTATACTCTTGGACCAAATAGACTCTAGAAGATGTTAAATCCTTGAAATCGATATTGTCCACGAGCATAAACGTATCAAATTGAATAACTATGTTGAATTCAACACTGAATATGTTATTAACTGTAGCCTATAGTTTATGCAACATAACCATTTACCAAAATGCGCCACAACATGAGAATGGCCAGTATGTGTCTATGTTAGGGAATGGTCTATAACAGGGGCATGATAAGGGCATGTGTGCGACACGACACACCACCCCTGACTCCAGTCCTCCCAGGAGAAAAAAAAAACATAAAACCGACGTCTATACCCAAACAACTCTCTTATCTTGGGGATTAGTAGTGGTCAGATAGCGATTATGATGGAGCAAAGAAAATAAGCATCAAGGCACCGGGAGATGGTGTGGCGATCCAAAAGAGATTAAACGGAGACGTGCAACTCAGCAATTCATCCTTATTTATTTCGCTCTGGTGTCCCGGGGACAGAAATAGCACGCGGTGCAGTCCACTCCAGTCTCCACTTCTCTCTCCCCCCCCCCACAGATATCTGTCCCCCTAAAAGATGAAAACACGTCTGACACAGTGCAGCTGGGACGACTGGAGACTTGGGGCTTTGGGCAGTGGTGGTGGTGGTGGTGGTGGGGTGGGGTAAGGGCTGGCGTTTGGGGTTGCAGTGTGGGGTGAGGGGGGTGTTAAGAAATGCTGGCTGCCTTGAGCAGACCCATACAGCTATAAGAACAAGAGGGGAAAGGAGTGAGAAATTGAGACCTCGTTCCTCTAGAAGAATCCTAAAACATGAAGTGAGCAGACATGACACTGGAGTGAGTCTGAGCATAAGCAACAGTTCCAACCTCACCAGAGACACAGACAGAGGATACAGACTCCCATTGACTGTACTGTACTGTACAGTGGGGTTCTCACAGGATGTCTGCTATTGTATGACCGAGGTGATCAACTGCACATGTACACGCTCAGAGAAAGATGGAGCTGTGATAAAGCGAGAGGCTTACACAAGACTGGATTATCACACAGGTTAGATATGGCTGCCGCAGCCTAGAGACCCCAACCTGCCAAGGGCCACTGATTGACCAAAAGTGAAAAAATTGTGACGGGATGCAATATTTGAAAAATGTATGTGCAGTGTTGAGTACAGTTGGTAGACGTGTCATCCTTAATTCCTAGCTCATAATTATGACACCGTCTATCCAGGGACAGATTAACATTGCCCGGGGCCCCTAGGCTACAGGTTGTTGTGGGGCCCCCTGAAAGGCAAATTTTCCAGGAAAATTACATAGACAATGTCATAATTACGAGCTAGGAATTGAGGGAAACTTGTCTACCAACTGTACTGAACACAATAGATACATTTTTCAATGTTGCATTGGGTCAAAATTCAGCGATTTTTTCACTTCTGGCCAATCAGGGCCCCCCTGGCAGGTGGGGGCCCCTAGGCTGCAGCCATATCTAGCCTGTGCGCTAATCCGGCCCTGCGTCTATGTACGTTTGTCGTGAAATTTGCCTTCCAGGGGTCCCACAGCAAGCTGTAGCCTAGTGGTCATCTTAATCCAGCCCTGGACATACACCTGTTACACCTGAGTGTGTCTGCTCCATTTTTTGGTTAACTCTGCCTTACCTACCTACCTACCTACAGGGAGTAAAAGTACCAGTAACAGCGCTGCTCGCACCATT